>NC_052114.1:8373994-8375895 GCF_012273895.1 Zerene cesonia
TAATTACTCTTTCATAAGTTATGTTTGTTTAGCTTTTACTATAGTGATAACTGGTAAATTCACAAGACACACTTGCAGTTAAACGATAGCATATTTTCCGACTGGTTGAATGACTAAAGTTTCTATTAACCCCTATACGACAACCCTACAAAGAAATAAAATTGCGTCCCGAGAAACGCAACCCTCAGTGAACTTATTAATTGACTAATGAGCGTAACGATAAACGTTAATAAAGAATAAGATAAAGGGTCTTATATCAGTGTCCCCCCCCCTCCTCCCCCTCCACGGGCTGAGCTCGTGGTACATATGTAGCCTATGTACTAGTATGTCACTCAGTGAAGTTGCAGCTTTCTAATGGTAAAAGAATATAACTCAACATCAGTGCTATTTAATTATTTTCCAGCTGACTCTCGTAGCTAAGGTGCGAAGTGTAAAATGGACGCCTGATGACGCATAGGTTCGTGGTGTGGATACGCGAGAATGGGCGCGCACCAATCAGCGTTATTCACGCGCAGACGCACTAATTGCGAAAAATGCGTCGTTTTTTAGTTTTGTAAAGACGCTTCGTTCGTTTCGTTATCTTGTATAAATTGATCCTTAATCATATTATGTTATCTAAATCTGATGTTACTAGGGCTACTACCATAAGTTGTATCTGACGCAACACAAGTTGATGGATTGAATCTGTTTAATATTTAGTTTTATAGCATTGAAATTACTTACTATCTATTTTACAGATTCTCAAAACTACTAATATTAAAACTCATCTACTACTATTTAATAGAACTGCAGATGAAATAAATGTATATATGTTTTCAAATAATACAACAAACTATAGGCTCTTAAATTAATACTGTATAATTATTGTATACTTAAATAGAACATATTCATTGTGTCACTTTTATTTCTTGCAATAGATGTCTTCTGAGCGACACGTTATCAATTTTTGATAAACACTCTTTGGTAACAGGTTTTAAACGAAATAAAACAACGCAAAACAAAGATCCATTTATTGTTTTCAAAAAAACCTTTACAATATTAAAACTCAAACTGAAACTTAATAAAGAACAAAATATACGGAATGAATCGGCAATCAGTATAATAAAAGGGTGGAAATCAAAATGCAATATATTCACACACATTTTAATATAAAATGTGTCAAATTTCATAACAAAGTGTCAAACGATACAAACAACAACAATTTTTTTTTTTTATAAAATATTAAAAATTTTAACAACATTCCACATACTCATGTGAAAATACATTGATATAAATCAGTCTATTCAATATTGTAAAGAATTCGTCGATTAGCATAACCTAAATATAACCAATTGCTTTAATATCACCTAGATTATAATACTTATTGTCTAAATCAAGAGTCGAATAAATGTTATTAAATTTACGGTTTGGTTTGGAGACAAATTTATAATTATTGCTAAATTTAGTAGCCATCTTGCCGCTCCCGCTACGCCTTCCCGTTGAGGTCGTATTTCTTTTCGTCAGCATGCCTAAAATAGAAAAACAAATACATATTATTTTCATTATTATTATGAAGTTAGCTAGCAAAGTGAAATTGTACTCTAATAAAGTATATTACAAAAAAAATAAACATACAATTATCTATCTTATCTACATGCAGAAGTTAAAAAGACTTAAACTACTATATATAAATATCTTAAACTACTTCTATAAACTGTATATGAATTATATTTAAAGCAGCCAAAAACATGCCAAATCATTCTATATATGTACATGAAACTATTTTATAACAA
The DNA here is from genome assembly GCF_012273895.1 of Zerene cesonia. NCBI lineage: Eukaryota > Metazoa > Arthropoda > Insecta > Lepidoptera > Pieridae > Zerene > Zerene cesonia. Next base: position 8,375,767 of record NC_052114.1, read on the forward strand.
TATATTCTATATCTCCTACTATTACGCTATCTCTATCACTACTGCCATATAATTACTATATACCTAGTCTTGCCATAAATATTGTAATAAAGAAAAAAGAAAATTGTTAACTGCAAATAACATTTATTA
>NC_052114.1:8376895-8415943 GCF_012273895.1 Zerene cesonia
AGATTCGAAATTCAAATGTAATATTTTTTTATAATTAAGTGTAACAGTATTTATGGCCAGACTAAGTATAATAATATATTATCAAGCCTTAAAACAAGTTATACATAATGTTTAAAAATTTAATTTAAAAAACGTTTTTATATACCGTTACAGCTACAAACCACGGAAATATATTCTCCATTGATTACCGTGTTTCATACATACCAGTCTTCAATCAAAAACTCCCCACTGCCCATCGTATGTTGAAAATCCTCACTCTCCACCACAACATACTCTTTGTTTGTTCTGAAATTGTTCGTGAAAAGCGTTTAATTTCCTTGTTCCCGTTTCGTTCGTCCCAAAAGCGACTCTAAGTCTGCACCCCTAAAGCACATATTATTGGCGATTTCTTATGGTGTCCTTTTGATTGTTGAATGAGGCTTGATCCCGAAGCGAAGTACTGCGACATGAAATGGCGGCAGATTGCACCCGAGTATCAAACACATACATAATTAGCTAATATAACCTTCCATCATCGCAAGATATTCTGGCTTTCTCTAACTATTCTATTTCGAATACATCTAAATTATTAAAGCACAGACACCAAACACACACAACATGTAAAATATTTACAGGAATCAAGCAATATTTGATAAAAAAATTACACGAATAGTAATTATTGGTTAATGATATACTTCCTGTAGTAATATTTTTTAAGTCAATAATTTTTTCATTCACACATTTTCTCTGAATAGTTTTTTGTTCTCCAATCGCATCATGGGTACTCATCTGGTTTTTATTTTATCGAAGTGATAACTTTTAATGGTCGGTAAACCGCTTTGTTACGTAACGCGTTACGGTCTATCTGGTTTCTCATTCTCTCTCGCATACGGTAACGGTAGGCAGGTTCCTCTCTGTCTAACCAATAGCGACTCATCTCGCTCGAACACTGAGCGGTTTTTACCACAAAATATGTGGCTCTTTAAGTTACTAATAACCAGTTATAAGGTCACATTCTAAAAATTGATTTCCTTTTGTTTTAATTCCATTCGGCGTTTTATTCTAGAATGCTCCTGTTTCTTAATTTTCCCTTGCGTATTTGTCAGTCAGTCTTCCATATTTTTTTCTTTTCAAGTAGATTCCAATAAATTTCGCATCTTACACATATGTAAGTATAAGTAACATATGTAAATCATAATTTCACGCACATTAAACTCACATTTCCCAAAGCACAACGACCACAAAGTACAAACACAATGTTAATTCCCATGAACAAATAGCCCCAAAAAAAGTTAATCCAAAGACACCAGAGAACACAATAGAAGAAAAGTTATTTTTTTATCAAAATTATTAAGAGTCATTTATATTTTTTTAGCAAATCACTTTAGGTTAGTTTACTTCACTTCCTATTGTTTAGGAGTGGGTAAAGAACTTCAAAAATAACAGGGTATTGCGACACTATTCGATGAAAAACTTAAGTTACAGCGTCACCAAGTATTAGTGGGCCACAAAAGGCGATCAAAGATCCTGCCCTTCCGAACATAACACATACCTGTAGAAAACGTAGTGCTGCAATATGAAGAAGATATCGAATACGAGACTGAATAAGCCGAGGCCGAATTTCGTAGCGTCGCCGAAGAATGAGATCCAGTCGTTGTAGTTGTAGGCGTTGAGGGTCATCTGTAGTATGGAGAAGAAGCCACCGACGAAGTCCAGGAACACATTACCTATACTCCAGCCGACGGTGGACTTGCGTTTGTAGTTCATGTACGCCTGGAATTATGAGGAAATTCATGAATATTTTTTATTGCACACACATAGAAAGAAAGAGGCTTTTTTATGGTATAGATGCTAATATGCACAATGTACATGTGCTTTGTAGCTCGTAAGCGATTTCTTCCACGAAAAAAAATCAGACAATGAGGCGTGATAAGAATACATCATCATATTATAAGAATTTTATCAGTTACAATGTAGAAAAACATATTTGATTAACAAAATCATACCTTTCAAATAATTGATCATTGAAAAATCTATTTTAAAATCTGACCATATCAAAAAACCGAAACCCACCTGCGGTATGTACTTTATAAGCGTGATGCACAGTTTGATATAGCTGCAGTAGTAAAGAAAGTCGAGCCACTTTATCATATCGGCCGCAGCGAGACTCGCGGTGACGATGACCACACACACGAAACCGGAGAGGATCCCGCGGCCCGTCAGCGATACGCGCTGTTGGTCGCGCTGGAAATTTATTAATAAATACCAATTTAAAAAAAAAAACGCGTTTTCGGTCTCTAAAATATTTAGTAATAAAACATGAAATCGCCAATTTTAAAACGTACCAAACGGAAAGCTTTCAAATAAAAAAATTATCATCAAAACCTGTAACAAAGTAACAAAAAAAAAAGTCCGTCGAATTGATACCCTCCTCCACTTTTTTTGAAGTCGGTTGGCAACAGTACATACCTCATACAAACAGCATTGAGTTATAGTGACGAGTGTCGCGAACACAGCGTGGAGTGAGAAGAATACATCGTTCAGTTGTACCGGGTTCAGACTACGAGGGTGGCGGCTGAAATATTCGTCCTATAACCAAATAATGAATATAGAATAAAAATCGAGTAGGATCAAGAATCGTCACTTTACACAGTTGTAACATTTACCACCGGTTCGGATAGCAGTTTCTACAGAGAGGAAACCGCCGAAAAATCCGGCAAGAAACTATGTAGTTGCTCTTTTAAAACAATATCAATTTTATATTTTAGTCATACATAATATGTATATGACAATGATGCCAAAGAACTGTCCTGTGGTTCATAAGCAACAACGCTAAATGGTTTGGAATATTTGTAAAATAATAATCCGACTTGTTTACTTGTAAAATAATAATTCGACCTGTTTACTTGTAAAAGCAATAAACCTTCGTGTTTAAATTCATAATAATAAATACTGGTCCTGGCTAAACCTGGGTGGACTCGGATTACACAAAACAATATACCTTATCACTCAGATGTCACATAACTTTCAAAATCGAACCAACAGTTTTCGAGTTAATCCAGTACAAACAAAACAGAAGGAAAAAATCTCCTGTACAATAACCGTCTACACAAAAAGTCGGCCAATCTTTTGACAAAAAATTTAAATTTAGTTGATTCTAAATTATGTTTTGTTTAACATCACCTTGAATATTAAACTAAAACTTTGTATTTGTAAAACAGATTCCGTATTGTATATTATATACTAGCAAAGTTATTATTTAATTCACACACTAAATCACACAAACATTGTAAATGTGAAAGTTTGGATGTTTGTCCGTCAATCACGCTGAAACCACTGAACGGATTTTGGTGAAATTCAGAATGTACCTCTTGAATCACAATATCTATTAAAAAACACCCATCAAAATACGTTGTTAAGTTTTAAGCATACATACATACATTTATAGGAAAGACGCGGAAAGCGACTTTGCTTTATTTGTATATTGTTATAGTGAGTCAATATAAACATACGGCTTGTATGTAATTGACTGACAGCCTCTTTGGTCTAGTTGTTGATGCGTTCGCATTAAAATCGGGTCATGGGTTTGATTTCCATTGGCGTTATAAAGACTTTACGTTCTAACGTAGTAAGTAACATAGATAACCTACTTTAGTAGAGATATTATCTATGGATGTGAGTGTATTGTGAAATAATCTTCTAATGTCTCATCAAAAGGACACAAGATCAATTTTCAAATTTTAGATACAAAAAACAGAATAAAAATACTCTTTTTTAATTATTTCAAAAGCTAAAAAGAGTATTAAAACATTATGTTTATGTACTACTAGCTGCACGCCCCGGCGCCGCCCGGGTAGTCATTTATGATCATTTGAAATAATATAAACTATCCTATCTTTTAAGTTGAATCAAGCTGCACATGCAAGAAATAAATTCATCTTTACTTCACACCGAAAATTAATACAAGTGAATGCTTCTTGGTACAATACTTAATGCGTGAGCGTAGAACCGAACGGTCCTGGGTTCGATTCCCGAAAAAATGTCTCCTACTACTACCAACGTGTCCATAAAGTACATACCCCACTAGGGACTTCACAAGTATAAAAAAAACAGTTTCTATTAAAAGCACACACCTGAATAGCCTTAGAATAGAACAATGCACAGTTGAACAGCGAATACATGGTGAAACCCATGAGATTCAACGCGAGGAAATCGAAATTCAGCCCCACGACGCTCTTCCTCTTAAAATTTATATATATTTGCGGGTAGAATGACACCGACCACGCCACGAAGTAGATCCAACCCATTATGTATGAAATTACGTAGATGGCGTTCGAGTGCATCACCGTTATACGCATGAACATTGAATCTAGACTGAAATGAATAACATTAAATTGATTAATATTTATTAACTGTTCATAGTTAAGGTATATTTCTATTGTGAATTAGGATTTTATTCAAAAAATATCAGCCTTTATTATAAGCATAATATACAATGTATTTATTACATTTCGTTACAGATGATAAAGTAAAAATTGATGAAACATACTAATATTATATATATCTATATAAAAAAATAATTAATAATAATTAAGAGGATATTGTAACATATGTTACAAGAAGAAGGACTTTGGCAATATGTTTGTATTGCTAAAATATAGATTTCTCATCTTTACTACTTTCGATATTTTATACGAAACATAAACGACGAATTTAAATAAATATCGTCTCCAATATTAACATTTAATATTTGCAATTATATCAGCACAATATTGCACTATACTGCAAAACAATATGTGATGTTATAGCAATTTAAATAACAGATTCATCCTGGTCCTTCGAGCTGGAAAATTATATTTCATCCAAAATTTCCATCACTTACTTGATAATACCGGTTGGCGTAGCGTTAAAAGCGACTTCGGAGTGTCCCGGACTCCTTCCATATGCGCATATATCGTACGTTAGTTCTACGGTTTGGTTGGGTTGCTCCGAGCCCGGTATCGATATGTATGGCGGCATGAATTGCACTATGTCTGGATGCTGTATTTGCGGCGTCACTGTTAATGTCACGTTGTATTCGCCGCTGAAATGTATTTTATATTTCATTATTTATATACAGAACTAGCTGCGCCCCGCGGTTTCATAGGCGTAAGTCTCTATCCCGTAGGAATATTGGGACTAGATGCCCATGTGTTATTACATTTGTCCAGCTATCATGTACCAAATTTCATGGCAATCGGTTCAGTAGTTTTTGCATGAAAGAGCAACAAACATACATACATCCATGCTCACAAACATTCGCATTTATAATATTAGTAGGAAGGATAGGATTAGTAGGATGAAAACTTTCTTAGTCTTAGTGAGACATCTTTATGTAAACATAATTCATGTTTCTTTATATCAATCTACAAGCGTGGCATACAAGATTAATTGATACATATATTAATATTAAGTTTTACAATAATTAACCAGCTGCATAAATTTAATCTATAAAAATCACTGATTAATTACATATAGCAATTACTATGTTACCTAATACTTGCAAAAACAGTTTTTAGTGCACAACTTTAATTCTCCCTAATAAAACATACATAACTCGCTTTCCAATTAAAGGTCACCCACGGCCTTGTGGATAGATACCTCTAGAGATAAGTAAAAGCAATTTTCTATCGAACCCAAGAATCATGTCAATTGTGAGAACGTTGGTTGAATTCCACATGCGTGAATTGTTCAGGCATTTGACAAAATACTTACATCTGTACAAGTTTCAATAGATGTGTTTCATCGACCAGTAGGTTGAGGGTAGATACGTCGATGTACATTTTCTCTGCCTGACAGTAAATGCATGGTAAGCCTGAAATATAGACAAACATTATTTGGATATCATTACAATATTCAATGGCATATAACTGTGTTGGTATAGATATTATATTAATTATGTGTTGCAAATACGCCCGAGGTTCATTTCTTAACATCGTCCGTCCATATTGGCTCCTATTGTTCCTATAATGGAAGCTGACGGACCTCTTATAGGAGTTAAGGATATAAATCATAATCCACCACGCCCATCAACAGCAGGCAAGCAGTGGTTTTGTGGTATACAGAGTACTAGCTGCGCCCTGCGGTTTTACCCGCGTAAGTCAGCATACCGTAGGAATATCGGGATAAAAAGTTGCCTGTATGTTATACCAGTTGACCAGCTGTCTACGTACCAAATTTCATTGTAATCGGTTCAGTAGTTTTTGCGTGAAAGAGACACAAACACACACACATGCTTACAAACTTTCGCATTTATAATATTAGTAGGATAGGATAGGAAGTAGGATATTAATTATGTGTTTAAAATACGCCCAAGGTTAATTTCTTAACATCGTCTATCCATATTTGCTCCTATTGTTCCTATAATGGAAGCTAACGGACCTCTTATAGGAGTTATGGATATAAATCATAATCCACCACGCCGGTCAACAGCAGGCTACCAGCGGTTTTGTGGTATACAGAGTACTAGCTCCGCCCCGCGATTATACCCGTAGGAATATCGAGCTAAAAAGTTGCCTATGTGTCATTCCAGTTGTCCAGTTATCGGTTCAGAAGTTTTTGTTTAAAAATATGGATATATGTATGGATGTTTGTTATATTTTCACGAGAAAACAGCTTATCGTTTCTGTGTAAAATTTCGTACAAGAATAGACTATTATAGCCTGGATAAGCACATAGGCTGCTTTTTAACCTGAGCACCACGCAATTGACGTAGCGGGTTACAGCTAGAATAGTATACTTTTTAATTTAAACCTAAGGCTTTTCTACACTGAACTGTCAATGCTTCTGCAATCAATATATATGCAGTAAGTAGTACTTACATCCATGTCCATAAAGAAACAGATGTATATCATCAGCCCCATACCCCAGTAGGGGACACGGGATTTCACTTTTTAAGTAGTACTTACATATAAATAAAAATACGATGGAACTCTCGACAATGTGCGCTAGGCTATAACTAGATCTCCCGGCTCCGCGTGAATACATTTTGCCCGATCTCCACATGTTCCTTCGCTTTATAAATTATCTGTGAACAATTTACACTAGTGTTATAATTAACTTAAAAAGCACTAAAAAGAAAATGTCTCAGAAAAGCTATTAGTCGAGTGATTTAAAATCATTATAAACATTTTTTACAATACGAATTTAAACTTTAATTGCTCGTTACTCGAATGCATTTCTGTATATGGTAAAAGTTACTTAAAACAATATAAAACATTTATATTTAAAACTGATGAGAACTTGTCTTCGTTAAGGATATTGATGTCCTTTTTTTTGGTTTTTTTCTAGAACGCTTATTTTCCTTACAATATTTTCCTGTATCTGTCACGTAAATATCAAACCACTGCGTTGTAATTATAAATTATAGTCGTCAACATCATCATAATTTATAAAACAAAGTAATTTAAAGACAAAATTCCCAACAACTCTTCTTGAAAAATAAAAATTATCTATGTTCAAATCTAAAAATCCCAACCTTTTAGAAAGCATTGACTCAGTACCGCGATTACCCATTTTACATTTCCGAACAGAATAATATATTTAAAAAAAACAGAACTTATAGATACAGATTTACTTTTTTTGCATAGATTATAGAACTACTTACGTAATCATAAAGAAAGGTACCAAAGAATTATTGTAAATCAGTTTTCATTTTACGATAATATTTTTTTATACTCAAGTAACTACCGAACGTGTATATTCTCGATATTTAACATTTCATCATTGGATAAATGAACAAAACTCCAATCTGGTTTGTCATTAACTTTGCCGTCTTAAAAACAAAATATAACTCTAATATCTATTTTTAATCAATACTTATAACAACAAATGTCTCCCACTATTCTTAATTAACAGCCACGCAACACGAAAGGTCAAACATAATAAAACGCATAAATACAACAAATTAAGTACTCATAATAGGTGTAAAAGCAATGAACCGTGCTTAATCGACACAGCATTATCATTGAAATATTCAAAACAAACATTACCTCTCAGCTATTCGCCAAATAAATACCACCTGTTACAATTCTAAAGATTGTTACGCAATACAGTTATTTTAACGAGAAAATATTTGAGGTTTTACGACGTCGATAGAAATAGAAATTGGAAATTGAAATTTGTGATATTATGCAAAATACACATACTTAAAAAAAAAGTATTAGATGTATACAACAAAATTAATAGAAAATTGTATATGCTTATTGGATTATGAAGATATATATATATAAAACGTGGTTTACACATTTTCAGTATCAAATATATTATTGTGGTCCCGGCATTATGGCGATGTACATACAAATACTAAAAAGCACCTGCTCCGTGCAGTCGTGACTAAAAACATAACTTCGTACACTCAATTCAAATCGTTTTCAAAATATTGTCTTTATTAATTTGAGATTTGTATATAAGTAGGTACGTTTCTATTGGTAACAACTTACAACGAACGTATTGAAATTGCCTCTAAAAAATTAAAATTAGGCACTGCATTCAAGCAGTGGTCAATACCAAAATTATTAAATTGCTAAAGAACTATTTACACTATTATGACAGTAAAGTGAGTTCTGTACAACCAAATATTTCTTCTTCAAGATCTAAACTACACATGCATAATATATATACCCAGTTAAGTTGTCACGAATGAAACATCGAACGCGATTGAATTTTAATCGAAAAATCCATTAAAATTCAAATTAACAAGTTTTATGTTGCAACGCGTATAAAAACGATAGTCACGTGTGACATTCGACATAACCAATGTTTATTTGTTAGCCGTCAGAACAATTTCAGACTCAATTTAATTCGATATGATACAACCATTCCATCTGTAATCAAAACGGTCTGATTACGCAAAAAAAAATCCTATTAAGTTTAAAAACTTTCATATATTTGAGTTGTGACTATTATCTGATATAATATTCACAATTGAGACCCACACTTTGATAACGGTTTGCAGAAGACTAATGACTACGGCGTAAAGTCAATGTTGAATTTTTTACTCACCTCAAAAACCATTCGACCAACAGACTTTGAATTACATATAAAAACAGAATCCCAACCATTCCACTGTGAAGATTAACGCTTCTTGTGTTTTTACGATTGATTTAAAGTCAACAAAAACACTGCTTTAGATATTTAGACACGCCGACTTATCGCTTATTATTTTTATCCATTGAAAATATATAAAGTAATCTTATCAATCAATCAATTAATGTGAATACGTTACCAATTAATTGATAAAATAATAAATTATCAGTGACGTTTTAAATGCATGTATAACTGCAGGTTGGAAAAAAATGATATCTATATTTATATAGTATTTGTATTGTACCAGAAATACCTACTAGGCACAATACAAAAAGCAAAGAGATCAATATTTGATGATGATTTGAATGAATTTTTCAAATCATCATCAAATATTGAAATCGAATTGCATTTAATTTTTAGTTTTATAGCATTGAGATGCTTTATAAATGAGAAATTTTGAAAGAATAGAAAAAATTTGATCACGAGGCAGGATTCGAACCTGCGTTTCTTGCCTAACCGTAGCAACGCCTAGCCTCTCGGCCACCCGTGACGGTTAGGCAAGAAACGCAGGTTCGAATCCTGCCTCGTGATCAAATTTTTTCTATTCTTTCAAAATTTCTCATCGAATTGCATTTTCAATTCGAATTATGTCGTGAACATTTCCGATTTCTGAAGAGAAACAATACACAAGAACGAAAGGTATTTTACAATGCCATGAAGTAGAACTATTCTCTACAGTCTACTTGGATATAAAAAATAAGCCTGTGACTTCCTGCCGCTGACTAAACAAACCAAAGCAACTGATCTAAGAGGATGGCCTTTAAATAACTAGGTAACTCGATTCCAAGACCAAGCATCGTGTTGCTGAACGCAGTCAAATCAACGGACGTGATCGAAACACTATTTGTATGAAACAAATTGGCTATTCACAAGATAGTTTGGTAACCACCAGTGTGTAAACTTATTATTTTATATGATGTTAACATCATCAATAGATTTTTCTTTCTGTTTTGTTCAGATTCATATATTGTAGGTTTCGGTTTGTATTTTAACCAAACTGTGATACTTTCGTATTAAGCTTATAATCGTACTTTTCTATTAAATTTTTGTAAATAAACTGTTTCTAAACATACTGAAGAATTTATTTTAAATGAAGCTTAACTAAAACGGTACCTTTTAATGAATGGAAATAAATTTCCAAAAAGATCGCCTATTAAAAATATACAATTATCTAAGGATACTGGATATATTATCGAACTGAATTATCATCAGTAAGGAGCTAGATACTTACAAAAAAAACCTCTTCAACTAAGATCCCAACTACAATTTCGCGGTATCGTGACCATACAATTAGGTAATCCATGCATATTAAATAAATGATCATTAAATAATTACTTCACATGCTAAATAGAGTACATGCAGCAATTATTCACATGCATTAACCTAATGATCTTCAAGTCATTATGAGTAATATCAGATAAGACACGTAAAGCAAGATTTCTAAAACCTAGACCTTTTAAAAAGCCTACGTATAAAACGATATCAATCGATATAACTTCCTTTTAAGATATTTGATGGCCACATTGATAAAATATGTTATCGTTATAGTCTTCAGGACGCTTAGTGGAAATATAACGAACAATATTATAAAAACATTATTATCGATAACTTTATGTTTTTTATCATGGATTTCCCCGCGAAATGCTCTTGTCATTAACAGCACATTAATATTTTCTCTTGCCATACAAACTCGTTTAAAGCGTTCTGATCGCAACCGTTGGAGACAAAAACTTGTCACCATAAAATGCGAACTTGGCGAAATGGGACAGAGTAATCATAATTAAACTTGCACTTTAAGTATGGATAATTAAAGTGAATTTTCGATTGCATACATAACGGCGACAACAGTTACACTAAGTGCATGATAATGTGAAAGTTATGCAATGACCATACACGATGGCCAATGGTATTTTATGTAGATAACGTTCTCACGAGGACAAAATGCGCAAACAGGCTTTCAAAGGAACAAATAGTGAATAAGAAGCACCGTATACAATATAACTACATAAAATAAAACAAAGTCGTTTTCTCTGTCCTCATGTCCCTATGTATGCTTAAATCTTTACAACTCCGCAATGGATTTCGATGGGTTTTTTTAATAGATAGAGTGAATCAAGAGGAAGGTTTATTTGTATATTAACATCTATTAAACTACTCCGAATTAACGCGTGCGAAACTGCGGGCAAAAACTAGTACAATATTCATCTTGAATACGCGAAAGCAACATTTATACTCCGAACCTGTTCAGCCAATCAATCCACCAGTTTGAACACTTCATTTATAAAATAAAAATAATTTAATGAAAAACTAAAGGGTATTATAAAAAGAGGTACTTCAAAGTAGAACAGCGATTACCCAAAAAAATTACACTTAAAAGTTAGTACGCAGGCAAATATTTAAAGATGAAAATACATTTTTAATTAAATTTAATCACAGCAATAGCGTACCATATACAGTACACATAAATCACTGTTTACATCTACGGTTCTATCACGCTATCTGTCATAAAATCGAGCGATCTTTATTACAGTTATTACAAAACCATTACCTATCTCGAGTCAGCTACGATAATCTTTTGATATCATCGCGTGATAAAATGCATTTGAAAATTGCACAATCATATATGGTACAAATTAATCACACTTTCAACTGTGAAAACGTAACTAATAACTAAAAAAGCATCTAATTTATTTTTAAATAAATAAGACTACAAATATTCGCAGGAACATGAAGAACGAAAACAATGTTACAAATCAATTTATATCGTCGCAATACCGTCGAATATAAAATAGTTATTTTAGTCAATAAAATATATATTACCTTATGCATGAACAAAACCTTTGTTTATGCGCAGTTATTTAAGCATTTATATTAGTAATGTTTCCACATTTCATTGAAATAAGCATTATCAATAAAAATCTAATCCACCACTTCAATTATTAATCCTAGTCAACGGCGTAGAATGCAGAATGCATATACCGACACAAACATCGAAAACACGATAACAAGAAGAAAGTATTCGCATCAAACCTACATCCGTGAGGATGTTTAACAAATTTCTACTGTCTATCTCAGTTTAGTTTGTATTCCGTTGCTTTTTCCCATCATTGAAACGCCCAACCACAATTCGCAAACAAACCACGTATACATGAAAGTGCTAAAAGCTTCGGTCGTTGAACTAAACGAAATAAACATTGAAAAGGAGCACGTAGTTAATTAGACAACAATTGGATTGTTCGTTAAACAAACTTAAATAAAACGTACAAGCGATTATGAGTGAAGGGAAAATAAATATTGATTGTAATTTGTACATGTCCTTGCGAACATGTCATTCTAAAAATATCAGTATTACCGAAAATGCGTTATATACCTACTACACGTAATTATAGCTATTCAAAGATCATAACATTATGCGTATTAAATTAATCTTCAAACAAATGTAATAGATATTTTTTAATTCAATCAATGAATGATACACAAACAAGAGACAATTAGAGCATTATATATAAAAAAAAAGAACTCGACCGTGGAGATTTTCATAAAGTTCCACTTAGGCATTAAAGAGTGTAAAATAATTTTTAAAATATTATAATACATGCAAATGTATGTAAAGGCAGCGTTACGTGTACAACGTGCGTCTACAATTGACAATATTATTAACATTTTTAATGTTATGTCGCATACGAATGTAGGTAAAAATAAATAAATACCCAAATAGTAAAACTTTCGTATCCAGACATTGATTAAAATGGTTTTATATCATACAATTATCAGTAAAAACGAAGGTAAGCTCCTAATGTTGCGTATTTATTATGTGTAAGGACACAAGTTCATAAAACGCAGCATCGCGATAAAACATTTTGAATAAAATGCTTCATCCTTCTTGATGTAAATGATGGTTCAAATCGTAACACGTTTAAATAAAATATTACAAGATATCATTTCAAGGATAAATGTTATCTTCTATCTCTTAACTAAATATAATAAATTCAGTAGAAAATCGTGCAATTTAAAGAACTATATACTTGGTACTTGATGTTTTAAATTATGCAACAATTCATATTATATATTATTAACCATCCGTAAATCTTTCGTTATTGTCCTTTGTCCAAATTGTCATTTGTTAATATTTATTGACAATATTGACAAAATATGATATACTTGTTATGCATATTTTTTATTATAACTATTAGAATAATTTACCTTCTGCTTTATTAAGTATTTGGAAGAAATACAGAAATAAAACTCATACTAGTTCAAACTTCAATACTTATAAATAATATAAGTATATGAAATTATCTTCTTATAATGCCATCTCCTATGGAAGGTTGGATCATAAGTTATTTAAATTTTGGATACTGTTGTATTAAACAATGATTTAGCGCTCTTTCCAAACCATTGACGGAGAATTCAGAGCCATGACATCCATCAGCGGCCAGATCATACCTGCCATTTTACCTTGCATGATTAGTTGAAGGTTCTCATATTTTTTTGTGTTACGCGTATAAAAATTACATGTTGTTTAATTACGAAAAGTCCCTATATTTATTATAAATAGTAGTGTAGATATTCTATTCAGTAAATATACGGAAATGCAGACATTTGTGACAATATATACTGTGCTTTTGTTACTGTTCTAAGATACAGTCAAAATCTGTTATAATGACATCAAAGGGACATCGTAACAGCCGATGATGATGTTATGTTGATAATTCAGCTGGGACCCTAGATTTTGGTCATTTTAACCAATATGTTGTTATAAATAATATTGTTGTAAACAGTTTTGACTGTAATTATTTTTTTATGCATAGGGATTATATAGCCTGAATAGCACAATACAGACTTTTTATACTCCGCAATACAAGGGGTATTGCGAAAACAAAGATATATAACCAACATTATATTATATTCATATATTAAAATCGAAATACTTCAAACCCAGTCACAATATGTCGTCACTTATAACATACAAATTGGCCGGTGTAAATCTTATTGTTAAGTAATCAGACCAATAATTTTCGACACTAGCTACCACAAGGTCAAAACTTTATTAGAAAGGTTAGATATTCAAAAGAGCATCGTTACTTCACCAGATATATTCAACAGTGGGATATGTTTTAGTGGCTATAATTGAAAATGGCTATGAAAAAAAAATCAAAATTCATATTTCACTAAACGTACGTTACAATGAGCCCTAAGTATATAATTTTCCTCACAAAATGTTCAACAACGGTAGAATTAAGAAGGTTTATTTTTAATTTATCTTGCTATTGTTCAACAACTTCTGTAGTACTTTTGAGTCGTCTTTTTGAGTCGTTGAGTAATACCATAAGACTATTATGGAAAAAGAAAATATAACATACAACCTCAACAATGTGCATCGGCTTTAATCAAAACAAATCACAATGATAAACGTGTTATCTGAAAAGTTTTTAAAATTGAAACGACCTTCAAACAGCGACTAAATAAGTGATCATCTTTTATTAACGGTAGCTCACAATATGAAGTCAAATATTTTCAAACTGCAACAAATGAGGATATTTTATCTTAAAGTAATTACTTTTCAACTGACTAATAAAAAGGAGGAGGTTATCAGTTCGACTGTATTTTTTGTGTTTGTTTTCTCATAACTTTTTACGGGGTGAACCGATTTTTATAATTTTTTTTCTATTTGAAAGCTAGTGCCTGTCATGTGGACCCGAAATTTGGTCTAGTTCTGATAATTTGAAGGCGATTCCGATTTTTGACAAAAATAACTGTAAAGTGGGCAATCAATGAGATATTCGAGGGACCGAGCTGATAATATATTATGTTGGACTCTGAGCAATTACCGATATGACAGGCAAGCACGAAAAGTTTTAAAAAATTACGACAAGTACAGTGCCTCCGCAAGGCTTGTTACCATTATTATCTTCATAAAACATTATACCTATCTTTCAAATACTACTACCTCTTACTACCATAAACACTTTCTTCCCTTTCCATCAAAAACAACCATATAGATTAATATTATACCTAAAAATGTCAAATGTATTCACAACACATCACAAACCCGTCGTCGAAACGTCCACGAAAAACCGAACGCCGCAGACAACTAAAACACAATAATTACATCGAAAACGTGGTCACCAAGTCCCATGAAAGGATATCCTGTAGGCATAATTACTTACCCGTTAGGCTGGACCAGCTTTCGTTTCCAAGTACAGTGCATAAGATCACTGTTGCACCTCATTGAGTGGACGCATTACACTCGATATTGATATTCCCGGAAATCGCTAACGATACCCAACCTTTTGTAATTAAATATCTACCTTTGAAACAATCCTAATAATATTATATTATATTATATATTATAATATTATAAATGCGAAACTTTGTAAGGATGTGTGTGTGTTTGTTGCTCTTGCACGCAAAAACTACTAAACCAATTGCAATGAAATTTCGTACGTACATAGCTGGACAACTGGAATAACATAAAGGCAACTTTTTATCCCGATATTCCTACGGGATGCGGACTTACGCGGGTGAAACCGCGGGGCGCAGCTAGTCTTATATATATACCTGTTAATATAATCACATTACTTAAGTGTTGTAGCAATTTAACAGATCCTTACGGTTTATATAATCAGCATAAGATATTAATTACCGTTTAAGTCAATGGTATACTTTATTATTTATTACATTATGTTACCATAGAATAGACGATTTCAAGAATACGTTATTTATAATTGATTTTTTATTTATTTATATTTCCACAATAAAGTTAACTGAAACTATCATTATAGATGCAATGAACATCATAGATATATAAATAATAAAATAACATGATTAATATACAAAACCCTATTGAAATAAAGGATAGAAGATATTAACAGAATCGTTTGATACCGCGATGTTTTCAACGTCCAACCAAACTTGTAACAATAACAATTTAACAAAACATCAACAATGTCGCGTTCAATAAACGCATTCTCAAAACAATCTTAATACTAGTTCATTGTGTACTATTCTAGACTTTATTACAACGTAACAGAGTCTACATATATACCATATAGTTCATACTATAGCGTTCTTGATACATTGTGTTAATAGTTTCCTTAAACTGGGACATTTTCACATATCATTAGAACCCTTTTGCGGAACTGGAAATCTGGTTAATTTAAAAAGGGTCAAAGAAAGTCTAAACGTAAAACCACAACAGATCGACAGTTCAAATTCGACTTCGTATTTTATATATCAATAACTGCGTTTTGATTGCAGTAACATTTTAATTGTCAATGAATTTCATGAAGGAATTTACTAAAGTACTATTAAATTAAATTGTTCATAAGCGGCCTCGATCTTAGACTACCGGGTATTAAAATAATACACGTTGCCGTGCAATCATTATAAATGTTATAGCTTTATGACTTCGTAAATGCTAAACATACAATGTTTTTCTAAATGCTATCCAAGTACACATATGTATAGTATAGTCGTTGCTCTTATGAAAAGGCATTTCGATTCAAATTTTCTATATGTACATAATATAAATGCAATCACAATGAACTAAGCATATATTATGTGACCACCACGGTAGTAGGTCTAATAAAAATAATTTTGAAAATCGGTCAACAAACCGGCGGAGAACCCATAACGTGAGAAAGTATAAATCGACATAGTCCTCCCCTATTTTTTAAACCGTTAAAAATGGATTCAAGTAATCCTGTGGGATTGGAATATATATCATTATTAATAATCATGATTATGAAAGTTTTTGAATTTACCATCCTACTAATATTATAAATGCGAAAGTTTGTAAGGATGTATGTGCGTTTGTTGCTCTTTCACGAAAAAACTACTGAATCGAATGCAAAGAAATTTGGTACGTAGACAGCTGGACAACTGGAATAACATATAGGCAACTTTTTATCCCGATATTCCTATGAGATACGGACTCACGCGGGTGAAAGCGCGGGGCGCAACTAGTATATAATAAATAAGTGCATTGGGTATTCCCGTGTAACTTCATTCAACGCTGACGTCATAGGAAATAATGCAATCCTTATGATGCACCACTCACAATACAGAATACTATTACTAGTGGATAAATCTCTTATATATGCATGGTAGAAAAGTCTAGAAATGGAACTGAAGATGTCTCCACGCAAAATGGTTAAATTATACCCACACATACTAAATTTGTGTTCGAAAAGAAACAAGTGCGTATATTTTGTCCCATATATATATATTTTTTTTAAAGACCAAAATGTTTAAAATCCAAAAGTCCAGGTCAAATTCTCTTAAATGTAAAAAATAACCCCACATAATACAAGATATTCCCTACCCTACGTAGGTACTGTAACCCGATTTAACGCATATATGGAAGCCGAATAAAAAAACGAGAAAGGGCTTATAAATAGACAATGTACCTACTTCAAGTATTTTAACCATACGATAGGCACTGAGTACTTGTCATACTAGATAGCCTTGTTATTAGATGAAGCCAATGACTTACCTCGAGTTCTCAATAGCCGAAAGGACACGAAATTCAACCATGAGATTTATCTGTTCAGTTATCCTACTACATATCTGTTCAATTATAGTGATTTATTGAAAGATTTTGAAAATAGGAATTGACTGAAATAGGAGTTTCTCATCGTAATCACTTGGTCATTGGCAAAGCTATAAAATATATTAAAATTAAATAAAGAGAATAATTACTTTAGCTTCTTAAACTTATGTAGTACTATTAGATACCTGAGATATTATTCTCAGAATGTGAAAAACCATTTTTGAAATATGGAAAACTGTTTATTTCACAAAAATTACACTATTTTCTCATATATACTTTTGGTAAATGCGTCTACGTAACGTACTCATAGCAAAAGTACCGAGTGAATAAAATCCAAATACAATACTCGAAACTACTTATATTAATCAATCAAATAATAATCAACCAATCAAATTTCTAAGACTGGATTCAGATAACGAGTAGGTCTGCTCTCGTAGCGTGTTGTGACAAAACAATGATCCATTCGGCAATCCATATGAAGAGGCGTAAGGTCTGCAATAGACCTTATGCCTCTCCAAATGTTCATGGGCGGTGGTAGCGCTTACCATCAGGCGTCCCACCAGCTCCATTGCCGACTGTAACATAATAAAAAAAAATAAAAAAAATGATGCGTCTTACAATGTATTATCAATTTACTATAACGTGTTGAATGAGATTACACACTATGTATAAAATTAATGACGTGTTGCATTTCTCAAATCACAATTCGTTTTCTATTTGTGATAGCAAATTGATTCGAGTTCGCGATGTCAATGTCCGCGAGTGATATTAAGACGGTGTTAATTTTGTCGCATTAAATATTCGAAAATGAAGTATTTTAAATAATAATTCATAACTATAGCCATTTCTCTGGTGTTTTAAATAGTTGAAAAGTATTATATTATGGTATAACTAGCTGCACCCTGCGGTTTTATCCCCGTAAGTCCGTTTCCGTAGGAATATCGGGATAAAAAGTTGCCTATATGTTATTCGAGTTGTCCAGCTGTCTACGTCCACAAATTTCATTTGTCAGTAGTTTTTGCGTGAAAGAGCAACAAACACACACACATCTTTACAAACTTTCGCATTTATAATATTAGTAGGATTAGTTAGGAGGTAGGATAGGATTAATAGACAAATTTGCCTCTTTAAAATTAATTATTGACATTGAAAAATGATTCTTAATCGAAGTTACGACAAAAAATTACTAGACGCTAGTGATGGAATATTTTTTATCGTGTATTGCGTTAAATCAATTGTGCCTATGTTAATTTCCCACCTTATAAATGACACGAATAAGTGCTCTATTTTTAACTACACCTTTGAAATATCTGACC
Source organism: Zerene cesonia (assembly GCF_012273895.1). Classification (NCBI taxonomy): domain Eukaryota; kingdom Metazoa; phylum Arthropoda; class Insecta; order Lepidoptera; family Pieridae; genus Zerene; species Zerene cesonia. The sequence continues at coordinate 8,395,871 of NC_052114.1, forward strand.
TCTCACCTACAAAGACGTAAAGTTAGTAATACACGAGTTCTTTGAGCTCAAACATATATATTTAAAGACGTCATTTACTTTTGTCAGTCAAATATCGTGCATAACATTAAATAAGAAATAATAAGTAGAGACTTAATCGCTTAAGCGCTTTTTACATAAAATGAATGCAAATGCGATTTATTCTTGTTAATGTTCTGTTTTTTGGAATAGTATTCGTTTCAATTTTAAATATAATTTACTATTTAAATCCTAGGTTCCATATTTAATTACCTAGATAAATAACATCAGTCGGATTATTCAAGATTTAATAATATAACAAACGGACAACATATACAGACAGCATACATATATTTAAATAATATATACCTTATCTTGTATGCATTATAGTTACATAGATTTTTAAAGATTAAAATATGACAATAACGTTTATCTTTAAATATACAAAAAAATGTCATTTTTATTTAAATCTAGAGACCAAAATATACATTTATAAATAAAAGACCGAAGAAAATAAGAACTTTATCATCAGCTAAAAAAAGCAAATCAATAGCAGCAGCTTTTTAACGATTATGACCAATTAAGCGCTTAACTACGCAAAAAATCATAACTTCGTACTAAAATAAACTACAAATATCCATATAATTATTCTTTTTTGTTTATGTTGTTAATTAATATTAATAAAGTATATTGAATATTAATTTACGGGTCTAGTAAATGATATGGCTCACTTTTTGCTATGAGCCCGATAAGTTTCTTGTGAATACGAGGTGGTATCACCACATTCCTTATCAATAATCTCAATGCATTATTATATTATAGGTATATTTAAACGCTAGCTTTAAACTAAAGACATAATAAACTATTTTAATTAAATACATTCGCGCAACCTTGATTTAAATTGCAAATACCAATGGATAAAATAATTCTCAACGAATAATGTCTATTTCAATATTTGAAGCTTTCATGGTTAGGCGGTTAAAAAGTATGCTTTATGTCAGTAAAAAAACAGACGTTACCTTTTACAGTAAAACTTTTTGTTAGTTTTATTTTATCAGTTAAGATTACCGTTTTCAGTCTATAAACTTGCGCATAAGTTTAAACCTTCCTTATTTCTTATAGGTATTTTAATTTAAAATTAATTTATTATGTTATCCCGCAATAATGACTTTAAAGGCAGAATTAAAAAAATGTTTGGCAATATTTTCCCCCATTCTCGACATTTATTAAGTTTTCCACAAAAAAAAAAATATTTTTTTACGTTATTTTAAATAAATAACAATACAAACCCGAAAATACAGATTCAAAACACCACACACAAACACTAACACTGATTTGCAAAATTGGCGGGTAAATTGACAACTTTTTATTTTTTAATTGAAGCGAGTGTCCGCGGCAACGGCACTTCGCTATATGAAGCGATGTGTTGATCCGGCTTTAAGTTAAAGCGTCTGACTGACTCAGGTGTATGAATTTCTGTCATATCTCGGCTAATGATAATAGAATAGTATTGGGTTAGCCACAAATGCGGTCTGAAGGCAATGAACTAAATATCACAAGTGGTACATTATCGAGTAAGATGGAACGTACGGGCAGTCTTTAAGATTGTGGTGCAGAAATGTTTGTCTGTATCTGCATTTTTATGAGATAAGAACGTTTATTTTTACATATCCATGATATGATTTGTATGTAAGATACATCTACGTAATCATATCAAATTAATACAAGGTTTGTAACGAAAGTTTGTATGTTTGTGTGTATAACTGATACTTTCGTTTAGAAAATAAAAACTTTTTAACGGATTTTAAACGCGATTTATTCATTATATTATTAACCCGACGTTTCGGACACATTACAGCGAGCGTCGTCACGGGTAGACTGAGGTGTTACATGTCTTGAAGGTCGTACATATACATTTTTAATTTCTAAATGCTAATACCCGCGTAAAATCAAATACAAGAAAATACGTTGATACTTTCGTGTCTTAAAGAGATTTATAAGGTGGTAAATGTTAAAATTGTGTTATCACTATTCAAAAGTGCTTGTGAAAAGTGAGTTTTGAGTTTTTATAGGTAAATCTTAAGATGACAGCGTTCTGGATAGATTTTTTAGCTTAGGAAATCAGGGTTATTGATAAATAAAAACAGAAGCATACACTAGTAAAACGCCTGTGATACTGGAGAAAAAGTCAAACCAAAAACGTCTGGACAACGCAATTATACACCACATATCACTTTTAATCATATACATCAAACATTAAAACATGCGAGAGGCAGCCCCTATATAATGTCCCGAGCTGCTAACAAAAGGTGAGTATATAGCTCGGGATAGTTCATCCCGCTTTTCACTCTTTGCCCGTCACACGATCGACCCCTCTATATAATAATATACATAGGCCTTCATTGAACGACTGTATGGATTTAAAGACGTGGTTATTGTATGATTTTCACCATCATCTATATTCATTTCATCTATACCACAATGCGCGACGTAGGCAAATATATTGTTCCATTAAAATTATGGTATTCTTAAATAGAATCATTTACATAACAGAACAAGCAAATACAATGTCAAATTACTAAAACCTCATGTCTCCACGTACTTGCACCTGGGCATGATATAGCGCCAAAACGATTTAATCGAATTACATATTATTATTCCATCTTTGCTAAAATTTTAAAAGCAATTCGCAAAGTTTGGATACATTACGAACCACTACTAAACTATTTATACGCTACAATAATCTCAAGGTCACTGTACTTGTAAAAAATAGAATGATGCGGATCTTTTTAGCATCAGAAACTCTATGGTGCATGACTCAGCAGTCTCGTATGTCATGTACAATATGCAATTTTCAGTTTCGTTTAAACGCTGTGGTGAAACCTTATGCAAGTTTTATGCCTATGTGAATAATAATAAATGAACGAGATTTTTATCTACCAACATAGAAATCTGCCTTGTCATGGCGGTCATAGCAATAAATTTTAACAAATTCATAACATCATTATTTATAGGTATGATTTTACGATAGAAACTAGTAATTAGTAATTAGTTACGCGCATTGGAGGTTTATTAGGTTGTGTACAGGTTTACCACCTTCAGTTTTTCATTTCCATACATTTATAAAATTGTGCACTTGCAATAATAAATCAAGTGATGATCTAATCGCTACGTGCCTATTATAATAATTTTTTTCTCTTTTTTTCAACTAACTGTAATTTTTTTCGGTTTTGCTACTCGATTAGTCCGTGGGTTTCAACCGATTGCGATTCTTTATGTGTGTGATAGGGATTTGTAGTCATTTTAGAATTTGAAGTGATACCTCCCCCACAGGAAGGACGTTGACCTTTTTTGTAGGAAAGAAGTATTTTTTGAACATCAAGAGACTAAGGTAATCCCGCCATCGAGGTGTGAATAAAAGCAAAAATAAAACTGGTTTTAACTAAAGATAAAAATACCGTATTCTCATAACCTAGCTCATTACTATCTGACTTATACTTTTCAATGTTTTCAAAAGCAGCAAAAACGCTTCAATATTATTTTTAAACATGAATTCGCCACGCCACGATACGCTATAATTTATCACTTTATTTAACTACACGTGATTGAACTAAAACACATTTCGTTGACTAATGTGTGTTCTTATATACCTATAATGTTTTATCTACAACTCAAATACTAAGAAAGACTTCAAAGCAGTCAGATATACAGGTAGATAATTCTTTATTGCACACAAAATTTATATAAATACATAGATAAAACAGTTAAATTCAGTTATAATTTTTATCATCGACAAATTGATCTCCGTTTTCATAAAAAAATATTAACTTAATTCTACTATTACTATAAACGAAAAAGTTTGTACGGATGTTTGGATGTTTATTACTCTTTCATGCGAAAACAGCTAATCGCATCTCTATGATGTTATTTGGTACAGAGATTTATTGAGAGTAATTTGGGAGAGAGAGAGTTTATGGTCTGGTTTAGCACATAGGCTACTTTTTAACCGGGTGCTACGCGAGAGAAGCCGCAGGTTACAGTTAGTTGGTAATATGTGAATGTACAGTGAAATAGATGATTATTAAGTAATAAAACTCAAATGTAATCTACATTTGAGTACAACAATTCATTGAAACAATAAATAAACACTGGAAACCTTTTTTTTCTAATTCCAACCAATATTATAAACGCAAAAGTAAGGAGTGATGTTCGTTACTCCTCCACTCAACTCCACGTTAAAAACTGCTGAATAGATTTAAATTTACCTTTCCAATAATATAGCTTATACACCAGAATAAGACATGAGCTATATAATACTTGCTATTACCCGGGGGTTCAACCGCGGGAGCAACCGCGCGGCGCAGCTAGTAAGTAAATAAACGAATCAAAAAATGTGTTAAAACATAATAGATTAATGAAAATAATATCCAAATCAACAAATGAAACAAGTATTTCTCAAACCGGTGAACATTTAGCAATAACGAATCAATTTATTTTCTCCTTTAATTGGAAACCCTGCCAATTTCATAGATAAAAGAGAAAACCTTCAAAGAAAATTTTATAACCCTTGTTCCAATCGATTGAATAAACTGGCCACATACTATACCTATAAATTTCATCTATGCGTGCTTTATATCTTGTACAATATTATCTTAAATTTTAAAATTCATGCGTATACAAAAACCTCGTGTCAAAGAACTAGTTGCCCTACTCCTCGGAAACGGCTTGACCTATTTTTATGACATTTGACATGTACGAATATACATATTCGGTAGGTCTGAGAGTTATAGGTCGTAGATAATTTTTTATACTCACATGTAAATAGAATGAATAAAATAATTGCGCTAATACAGCCGATGACGTGTGAGTCATGGCTTCACAGAATAATGCAATGTCATCATGCGCTTTTTCATTCAATTATAATGTTTCTAGTGCATCAACAATCTCGATCTTTGATGATTGAACTATATCCACTAACTGAATTTACTTTCAGTCATTTTTCACATTCTACACTAATTGCAGGTTATGGGAATTATGTGTGTACCTTTCTAAGGTAGATACCAAACTAAAATGTGTTATGTGATAGTTCCGTATTCTTTATTTAAATCGTACTTATTTTATTGCAAATTGAAATCATTTAAAAATGCTTTACAAGAAACTTAGACCGCCTCCTTAGTACTGTGGTTAACACGTGAGTGTAGAACCGAGTGGTCTTGGGTTCGCCTTGTGACGCACAAAAAAATAATGTCTCGGTCTCGCAGGACACAGAAGGCTGATCACCTACTTGTGCATACAAAAAACGATCAGTGAAGGAGCGATCACTTTTTTTACAAAAAACTTAACGAAAATTTACTTATATACCTGATTTTGTGTTGAGTAATTACTTTACCTGATTAATTCAACAGAAACATTTATACTGACTCAATGCAAATGCTTACGGAAAATTAATTATACTACCGCATTAAATCTAAGGTTATATTAGCATACTTACCGGTTTTATCCAGTCATAGTCGAAGCGCTCCCCAATTGCAGCGTATAGGAATGTCCTATTTTACGACCCGTAGTGTTTAACTGTAAAAAAGTAGTGTAATGTAATTATAATCTATCAATTATATGTGTATATATAATGTATAATGTATAGAATATATAATATATAGAAGGTACAGAACGAGGTTTTGAAATTGGACCAGTGATTTTTGCTTTTATTTTACAAAGTAGGATGTGCAACTTGTTGTAATTGAAATCAAATAATTATGAATCAGAATAAATGAACACAATTATGATACAGGCTCTTAGGCTATGAACACACCGCATCGAACGGCACAGCGCGGGTATGCATGATCTAAGATATGTATGTAAATTATATTTAGATTTGTATAGAAAAACACGCACAGTCCAAAACACAAAAAAGCCTTCAAGCACGTTCGCTTCGTGCAGATGACGCGGGTACCCACATGCGAAGAAAAAAGCCTCCCGCGCATGAATACGGGGTGCCGTGCGTGACTTTGAAGAGAAGATGCAAAGGACTTTGAATGAAATGAATCAAAACCGCCGTCCATATACAAAACGCAAACTACGCGCGTGAGTACATTGCGCTTGCACTACGTCATTGCGCGTAAAAACCCGCGCAATCTGCACTCAAAATTTTCACTCCTGCTAGTACGCCTTATTGCCATCGAAGATAGTACCTATGCTCTAAACTATTCTGTATCTTATGTAAAACATAGCTGTGTCTTCATAGAACAAGAGCTTTGAAACGAAAGCCCAAATATAAAAAAAAACAGCTTTAATAAATAACTATTAAATTCGATCTCAAAACGTGGTGGATTGGGCAATGAGGTAAGATTTATCCATTAACGAAAAATATATAGATTTGTAACATTCTTTTGTTATTAGAAAAAATTGATGTTTTGGCCTCATAGATTTAAGTTAAGAAATCCTGTTTCCTGAGGAATATGTTCCCATCCTCCCCATCCAATGTTCATTTTTTGTAGAATTGGATTGGTGCGTTCCCTGACTCTTTATTTGCACGATGCACATTTGGCTGAATAATGTTATTAGATTTATTGGCCAGTCAATATTTTTCAATCACGCCATGGTTTCACAAGGAGATATAAGCGTTATGTATTATAATCAATTATCTGAGAGATGAAATAAGAATGGAAATGCATTTTTCTTTGAACTAATTGAATAATCTAATCATGTTCGTTCTAATACTTTGAGCAGTATATTGTTTTTCATATGGGCATAAATTTACAAGCAATGCAATTCAAATTACAATTTTTTTTCTATTCTATATTCCAACTGATATCTCAATAACGAAGGTTCTCAATCCGATTGAAAGTTTTTCAACTGTGAGTGTCCAACCGGTTGTCGTGATTATTTTTGTGTTTAATAGGGAATTGTCATTTTGGTCCCATTTCAGACTTAGAAATCCCATCACATTGGTGATCTGTTTTTTGCAAAAAATTATTTTATAATGACAGCTTTAATTTCGAGAACAATGATGTTATAATGATTATATATATATTAGTTAAGAATTATCTTAAAGATCTAAACCAAAAACTAGTGGAAAATGGCTGAATATGAGTCTGATAGTGTTCTAGATTCACAAGACGTAGGGTCTTGTGATCAGATTGCTTTCTATTCAATCTAGGTTCCACTGTTCACATAACCAGAGGAAGTTATTTGCGAGAAGTAGCCTGTTATCCCATTAAACCATAGATTAGAGAGTATATACACAATTGGACAATTGTAGTTGTTAAAGAGATACTATTTACTATTCTACACTGACCACTTGTGTAGACACCTATTTCCCATTCCAAGAAATTTATAACAATTATATAATAAAAAAGTCATAATATATAAAAAAATATAAAAGTCATGAACAATCAAGATTACACCTTAACAATACAAAATTAAGGTGAGCTCTGGGATGGAAATAATTATTTGTAACAAAAAACTAAATAGCTTTAAAATAAATTGTCAGAATAAGACCAAATTTAAATGAGACCCCATGGAAGGCAAGACAAGAAATTATCATGTAAAAAATGAAAAATGAGGAAGTTTATAGATTAATTAATGAATAGATGATTCTTGCAGCATCAGGGAAAATAGAGGCAAAGTAGCAAATAGCTCAAAGAATTTTTCCATAAGAAATTTTTTTCTGGCAATTCCATTACCAGTTCAGAAACCTGTGAAAAATAAATGTAGAATCTATGATTCTAATTATATCTGCTTTCATTTAGTTTAAATCAGTTTCAAGCCTATATGGCACTTAAGGGAATAGGTTAATCTGTTATTGAGATCAGCTTATAATTTGTACAGATGGACTTATTTAGGTCATTCTAGTTATTAATTGTAGAACTCTTCAGATGAGGTCAATCTGCCTAGATTAGTGCCTTCATTAAACAATAGCACTGGTTAATCTTTCAAACAATTACAACAGCATTCTAATAGCACATGTTATTGTCTCCCTCGTTACTTTTGTGGATAAAAGGTTCAGAAGTTAAAACCTCTCTAATCAAATATTTTCAAGAAATTGGGCAGTGAAAATAGGCAGCTTTAAAACACACCTTCCCTAAAAGAGAAATCAAACTGTTACTTGCGTCTGTTCTTAAAAAAGAAATTTTCCTCAAAATAAGTCAGCTCAATCTAATGATTATCTTAAGTATATTCAGATTACAGAGGCAGTCAGTACATGTATCATTGCTAATGATTATCACCAAGTGGAAGTATTGTATATTAAAGAGTGATGTATGGTAAAATTATGATTTTGGTGATCCATCAAATAAACAAAAGGCATTACAAAATGATCATGGTTAATTGAATGCTGATACGCAATTAGAGTGACCCAATTCAAATATTGAACTATGTAAATTTACTGTTTAATATATACTTTCATACTCTCATAATGAATATTCATATAAACACCTAAACCACTACATTGCCACGTGATTATAATAAAAAGAAATGACTGAATCATTCAGTTTTAGTCAAAGTAAAATGTGATAGCCAATTATAATTCTAAATACTAGAAGTCAGTTTAAGTTACTAATCTATGCCATCAAATATTCTCCTTCATTACCCCCATGATCATTCTAAATTTGACTTCCTCATTGGTCTAATACTTATCTCATGTTCGGCAACATCTGTAGGTGCATGAAATGACAATGGCAGTCATTGATTCTATGAGACTATGAGTGATGGAGGGCACTTCTATCTCTGCTTATTCTAAGCAATAGGGTTTAAAAAATATCAAGTGTATAATTGAAAGAAAGAATAAAAGCCAATAATAATTAATTGAAATTTAGCTCTGAGGCCGAAATTGGTCAGTAGTTATTGGAAAAGTTGTGAATGCTACTTTTTGAGCACTGTTTGAACATAATATTGATAGGTCTAGACGTTTAATATATTTAAGAGTTGACTATAATAGACTTCATATTAATTAACTATTTCCACTTACTACTTAACTATTCACCAGTTAACGCCCCCAAATAGCGTCCTTATATATTCTAAGATCTAAGTATAAGTCTTTGATTTATTTTTAATGATTTGTATTTAAAATACATACCATAGTTAAAGTATATTATTTGTGATTGAATTACATCCTTATTTAATAATGCCGACGAACATCCAGATCCCGGCGAGCATACTGATAATTAAATCAATGCATACTATGAACAATAAACACTATTTAGACCATGTTATTGTTTGTGACGGAATAAAATATAAATATTAAATGTATATAATTTTTTAATTGTCATTTCGATTCTAATACAAAAACCGTAGACACTTTTTTTTATTTTTGACGTAACAAACTGACCAAAGTGACTAAACTGGCAAACTGTCAACAGCTACTAGCTAGCTGTCAATTTTCATTAATGATGCCAGAGTAAAATAGACAGAATTAAATAAAAAATCAAAACTCACTTAAGTACCTGCTACCTACCTAATACCTATCCAGTATCTACCTATATTAACTGGTATTGAAAGTAATGGGTAATTGCAATTTGAAATAAAATGTTGATCTGTTTATTGCAAATAAAGCTTGTTACGCGTCGTTTCCTTTATTGATTTTTTTTTTAATTTATGCGTTTCTTTCATTGTCAAATATAGAGATAAATATTATTGTTAAAAAATATTGTCCTGAGAAGCTTAAGTACAGTCAAATATAAAAAAAATTTAAAGGAATGACGTGTTAAAATATTAGGTACTTAAATAAGAACTACCGGAGTTGCAGCAGCTAAGTGGCTGCTGGTGTTGCTGACAATGTGATTTAAATAACTGAAGGAATAGCCAAATAATTCATTTGTGAAAAACATTCATTAAAAAGTTTATTTAAAAATATAATCTTCAAAAAGTTATCCTTAATCAGATCTAGGTCTTTTCTTTGCTTTCTTTTCCTTATTGATTTTATAAGCTGCAGACATCTTTTGTAAGTTCTCTTTGTGTACTTTGTCATGATCAACAATTCTTTTAGGATAATCAACCCCTATTACACATCCTGCAGCAGTTTGTACAGATTTAGGTGCCTTCCAAGGCTCATAAATATATTCAGTTGGATATTTCTTCAGCTCGGGCACATATTTTCGAATATATAAACCTTCTTTATCAGTTTTCTTACCAAATGCAACTGGGCTGTACACACGAAAAAATTTGTAGAAGAAGGCAGAAGCAGATAGCCACATCCAATTACCAGCATTTAAAGACCAGTCATAGTCCAACAAGAGATCTTCAAAAACCTTAGCTCCTTCTTCCCAAGAAACCCATAAATCTCCCCTTGTTAAAAAGCAAGCTACCATGTGCCTAGCTAAATGATGTATCCATCCTTCTTGTCTTAACTGGCGCATAATAGCATCAACAAATGGATAGCCAGTTCTACCCTCTGCCCAAGCCTTTAAGTATTCATCATTTTTCTTCCAAGGTATCTGTGTACAGACAGAATTACCAACCATCTTATCAAAATTTTCTGTCCCTGTTCCAGCTGTGTAATAAAACTCTCTCCACATTAGTTGTCCCAAGAGCGAAACTGGGGGCTCACTGTGCCTACTTCCACTTTCAACTTGTTTTAGTCTGTGATAAAATAGTTTAGCAGACAAACAACCATGGCTTAAATAAGGACTTAATACAGTTGTACTTGGCTCTATACTGTTTGGAGAAGTGTTAGGTTTTTCAAATGCACACACCCATTGCTTTTTAGCCATATACATGTCAAGTCTCTTAAGAGCTTCTGTTTCACCACCTGGATATTTACATTCTGAGGCAGTCGACTCATCCAAACCCATTTCTGACAAACTTGGTACATCATAATCTTTAGAATCAAAGTCTGGAGGTTTACAATGATCTGATATTTGCTTTGTGATTTCTATAGTTTCCTTCACCTGAACATCTTTTACCAATGAGAGAAACTTCTGGTATGTTATTGGCACATTTCCATTGTTTTTTTTTAAGGCACTGTTACAATCATAGACTGTGTGTTGAACTCTTTTAACCACAAATATATTATTTTCATCACAATATTTCTCAACAATTTCATCCTGTGATACATAAACGGGATCAATATCCACTTGTGAAGTTAAGTATTTTACATCCCATTTCTTTAAAAATTCCAGCAAACATTGGGCTCTCTTTCCTTTTATTATGTAGAGCCGAGTGTTTAATTTTCTCAAATTTGTGTCCAAGTCTTGAAGACTCTGAATTAAAAATCGCAGCCTATTTCCACGAATCTGACCCCTGATTTCGGAATCAATTATGAATATAGGCCTCAAAATGTGTTTTCTATTCTCAGCCTGAAAACAGAAAGTTTATAAGATGAACTATTTTGGCGCTCTCAATTTATTACATTTGCGAACTTGGGGAATAAATATGAACTTACCTCATTAATTGCATTGCGCAATGCCAGATTATCGTGTAAACGCAAATCCAATCGAAACCAGTGAACAACTGAAGGAATAGCAGACATGGCGTGCAAATATTTTATCATACATAGGACCTAAATTGCTTGAAAAGTAAATAATTAATAGGCTTTACTAAAAATACAAATAAATTAATAACAATACAAATGTTTTGACTTTTGAATTAAACTTATTTTTCCCGCACACATCTATATGCATTAAGCATGTGATATTTACTGTCAACTGTCAAATGTCAGTATTCCACAGATTAAGAACTAGTTACTCAATACTCCTACTCTGTGTCAATTATTGTCAATGTAAATTGTAAATTAACAATGAATTAAAGATTGAGATATTAATTATGAATAATTTGTCTGCTCTCCAAATCTTTACTTAATTATATTACTTATTATGCGCCGAGTCCACCAGTATCGTGTCTGCAGCGATAAGGTTTCTATGCAATTTTTTATAAATATTATTCTGAATGCAAAATAGATAGAGTCCTCCCTAGACTATCATATTATATTCTGTGGGTAGGAGTTGTCATGGTAACCACTCTCGAAAACATTAATGAAAAACCATATTCGCAAACACAGAGTATCAAGTAACTGCAGATACTTTTTATAGGTATTAATTACGTGCAGACTAGGAATAGTAATTATTACCAATGAAATTATTTTAAGAAATCATTTAACAAATGGTAATTCAGTGCAACAAGTTATTGCAAAGGTTTACCAAACAAATGACAGATGAATGATAAGTTTGTGTCAAATTCAAATTATATTGTCTGTTTTTTAAATAATATCCAACTTTATCCCCAGACAAAATTTTCAAAAAATTCGTATTATATATTCGTAATTTACCACTGATAGATACATAATCACAGTAAATATCTACATTATGTGCGTGATAAAATAGAGAAACCTCAACAGCGATATGACACCCCAAAATGCCTAAAGTTATTGAATTAACTATTGAAATAGATGTTCAAAAGGTAAAAATGATCATATAATCCTGGAAAGTTACAGTTACAGTAAACAAGTAAAAGGAACCTTTGAATATGTGTTTGAATTGCCTTAACTCAGCTATAAAGTTTGATATATTTATGTTTTTTTAGGTATCATGCCCAGGAGTTTGGCTTTGCCAGGATGGCCGTGTATCCCTTACAGTATTTGCATTGGGGACGAGTTACCAAACCTGTCTGCTACCCCCTTTATTTCCACTTTTGTTTAGAGATGTTTTCTACTTCAGGAAGAGGTTCCAAGAAAGTTGTGCACTGAATAATATCTGCTGTTTGTTAAGTAAATATCACAACCACACATTTTAATATTTTATGGTACTTATTTACTCAGAATTGTATACCATTCCGAAACTGTTTATTTAGTAGACACTCTGAAGTCAATTTTGGCAGCTTGTGGTACAGTTACCAAGCTCGCTGAGGTCATGCAAAAAATTAAATAAAACCTAACACCTTTTTATCTAATCTTGCAGTAAACACTACGTTTCTGCTTGCTATTTAGAAAATGTATCTATTTAAATTCATATTTTGTTTTAATATTTTTGTTATTATTACATTTTCATTATTATTACATTTTCGTTATTATTACATTTTTGTTATTATTACAGAGGATGAAACAATATACTGTGAACTAGTGCAATGGTGTGAAGATTGTGCAAGAAATGAGTGTGTGATCCTAGCACAGTATCTTGGTGCTCTCAATGATGTTCTGTTCCCTCCAAATATGTGTTCCACAGATGGAGTTGATCTGCTTATGCGAAGGTCTAAAGAATTTCCGGTAATGTTATCTGGTTGGAAATTAATGCTGTATAGTTTAAGTTTTAAATCATAAGCCACTATAGTTTCTACTTTACACTTCGAAATTAGCAATTGTCATTAATTTATTTCACAAACAAAAATATGGGGCAGCACATTAACTGACTTTTTTGTATCGTAATATTGACTATTCACACACTTCTATAACATTATAATGCATATGTTACCATAGGATTGTAAAAACCCGATACATTATAATGTAACTTCCGAGACTGTTATTCCTAAAGAAATGATTATTAGACTATGATGCAAATACATCATAATATTATAAATTTACCTTTCCCAAGTGTTGGTTGGGTGCAATTGCGAGTCAACAGAGTCGCGGGATTGCTATTTCGGTGTAGTTTAAATAAACCAAACCGGTCATAAAGAATGGCAATTTCACCATTTAACGGTTTCAAATTGATAGCTTATAATTGGTATTTTTCTTAGTTTGTGTCTGTATACATAATAGTGCATGGAGTGTGAATAATGATATTTTAGCTGCTATTCACTCAAAGCACATAATAAAGCATCTTAAGCTAGTTGACTGTATCACGGAAATAGCGTGTAAATCTAAATAATTACAAACACTAATATTACTTCACTAGTGAGTGACTGCTCTTTTATTATTTTAGATCATAACTGTAGGTTAACATTCAAAATGTGTATTCATCAATATCCTATTTGTAGGGTATTTTGTCACCTAAAATCGAAATTTCTACAAAAGTGCGAATAGATGAAGTATGGAATCAGGCTTGTAACTTATTCAATACAACAAAAGTTAAGGCCTGCCACTGCAATGCCATGGATACAGAAGTTACCAGACAGAAGCAGGTCTGTCATTCAGCACAATATCATAGGTAATTTTTTTTTATAATAATGTTATATTTTTTCATTAATTTATTTATAAGTCGTTCGATCGTTCATCGTTCGTTTGTACCTTTGCTCGTCCGTTCTTTCTTCTTTTTCTGTTAAGTTTTGTATCAAATATCTCGCAAAATTTGCCTGCTCACCATTTACTTTACACAGATGCTTCACTTTTTTTTCAGAATCAAATGCAACCAAAGCAGAAGAATGCCATCCAGATCTCGATCTCGTTCAAGGGGATCTAGGTCTAGATCGCGGTCTTGTTGCAGTCTCGACGCCAATGATCCTTCAGTTTACGCGTCCTGCCGATGTCCCAAGTAAGTGATGTATTCAAGAAAAGCCTGAGTTAATAAATTTTATGAATTATAACTTGCAATACTGATACTTAACGAAAAAAAGTGAAGTCCCGTGTCCCCTACTGGGGTATGGGGCAGATGGAACTTATAACTTGTTACTTGAATCACAGAAAAGACCTGCCCTCAATAAGCATTCTGTGGGGACTAACAAGGAAAAACGTTTTGGCCTGGCAGGACACGGAAGGCTGATCACCTACGTGTCCATAAAGAAAATCGATCATTTATTACATTATTCCCAAGGGGACATGGATATTCACTCAAAAGTGCCCAAACTTAATAATCATCACCATCAGCCCATATATGTTCCCACTGTTGGGACTCAGGCCTCCTATGAGGGTTCAGGGCATAATCCACCACACTGGCCAAGTGCGGGTTGGCAGATATCACATGTCGTCGAACTTTTGATTCTTCGACATGCCGGTTTTCTCACGATGTTTTCCTTCACCGCTTTAAGCAGTGGTGATGTTATCTACATGCGCAGATAAATTGAAAAATCAATTTATTTAATGCACGCTCGCCCGGTCTCGAACCACGACGTCCGAGGTTCTCACCACTGAGCCACCACTGCTTTTTAACATAATAATATTAATATTCAAATTCCCCCCTAATCGTTCGTAGTCCGCTTAAGTCCCGCGTGTCCCTGTCCCAATGTCCCACGCCCCGTCGCACGTGTCGACAGTACAGCGTGTACAATGTGGACACTAGTGACGTGGTATGGGGGGCGAATGGCAATAGAGATTGGGATAATGAAGGACGGTAATTGAATGAGTTCTATTCGTGCTGATATGTTGTTAGTTGAATTATGGTACATGTAAAAATATGTGTGTTAAATAAAATTATGTGCATTATAGTTTTGCTAAAGATGGTTGGTTAGGACTTAGTAATAATTAGTACCATTGGATACAAATGATGTACTTGCAAAGATAGCTTTATGGATTGTTTAGAATTTATTTAATCTTTTTAGTTATACTGTACATACATTACATTATTAATATTTTGGAAATTTTGTTATAGTATGCAGTATCTGTGTTTTTTTAAGTTAAATGTTGTTATTCTAATGCTACGTAGTTGTTGATTGTAATTTCTGCCCACGATCAAATCGAATATATTTAAAGATTTGTTGTGTAAGAAAATAGACAAAATTGTGTATGCTGTTTTGACTTCTATAGCCCTTTATTCTTTTTCAGAATGTATAATGTATTGATATACATCTATAAAACGTTACATTATAATATTATATATGAAAAAGAAACATCCTGATTAACTATATTATATAGTTTATTTATTTTCAGGCAATCCATGGATACTGAGATGCAACTCCCAAGTGAAGAAAGGATACAAAAGTTATTACTTGAAAGCAGATACATTGATCTCGACCAGCAAAGTAAATGTTCAGACAAAAAGAAATATAGCTTTAAAGTATCGCCTTGCTTGTGCGAAATTTGTAAACGGTACCATGAACTGTTTCATTCGGATAGTTGATACCAAAGGGCATAGACCATAGACAAACATCAATATTTTTTTATATAAATCTTTGCAGGTATTAAAGAATTTTTTTTGTAGGACTTTTGATGCACTGTACTCAAATATTAAAGACTGTTTTTTGTATTATCATAGAAAATTGTATATACTTATGAATCGTATTAATTTATTGTTATGTTATTTAATGAATTTAATTATTATATTATTCTGTTAACTCGACCGATCAATTAATAGGAAAAATAAAGCATTAACACATATTAATATAACCACTGTTTATTTTACTAGATACGAATTCGAAATATAGAGGTAACGTAAAATTATTTTTTCTACATTATGGCTTGTATTAAAAATTTAAGGTTATCATATTAGAATTGAATAAGATTACAATTGTATATTTTTATGTAAAGGCATACATTGAGCATTCAAAGGCAGTGTATATTTAAAAAGTCCTTTGCGCATGCATTGAATAGCAAAAAAATATTTTAAAAGAAAATGCAGCAAAATAATCACTTGTGATAAGATTCAAGTAGACACCATTCATTATTGTACAATTTTATACACTTATTAAAAATAACTTACACACAATTTATTAAGGACGGAAGACATTATTATATTCAGCCTTCATTATTATAATTAATTGGTAGATTTTAACTAACATTTGTACATCGATTCTCACGCTAAATAAAATATGATTGTATTTATTAGTAATACTAATTAGATATGTTGATATAATAGAAATAATACACATTTAAAATTAAATCAATTAATGGGTATATATCCGATTACGACACAAGAAACATGTTTTGAAAGTACTTTTTTTCCAATTATACATTTTCATTCCCCCTTCTCTGATTATACATCTATAGTACAATACGCAGACAAGCAAGCGAAAGGAGCACTTACAATAATTCATATCAGTTATTCTTTTTTTATAAAACAGAATGAAAAAAGGTATCGTAACATTTTTAAGTGCTTTAATCAAATATGAAACCCACAAAATAGTGTTTTGTGGGTGGGTTAAAGATCAATAGGTATTAAAAATTCATCATCACTATATGAACAACAATTTCAGAATACATAGATAACTTCCATAGACAACCATAGACTTAGGACCTTAGACAACGTTATGACAATAACTAAAAATTAATGATAGCACAAATCAAAGAGTACCAAATAGCACCACTAGATACAGGTGCACCATTTCATCTATTTTAGGTTTTAGCATATATAACAAATTATCAACACAAATATTTAATCTATGACACTTGAGCCAACCTTAATCAGCAAAATTTACTAAACAATATCATCAAAAGTATCAGAGAAATTTTAACGAAGTGGATAAAAATTAGATATTAAGGCTTCAACGATTCATCTATATTAAAACGTCTAATATTCTAATCTATTTAGTTCATTCAAAACAAAATCACTCTTCACAATCTCTAAGTCCTAGGGCGTATTGACAGTTACTTTGTGACCTTTCATAGAAGACCGTTCCTTCGTTTTCGCATACTTAGTGCAATCGAATACAAACGCAAAGATGGCGACTAGAGCGAAAACCGCATAGAATATTGCTAAAGCGATGAGGAAACTGTCTTCGTTTTGTTCCCAAATCCGGTCCGACCGCAAATAGTCGTAGTTCGACAGAACCTGGGTGCCGTTTGGTGGAGGACACGGCGATTGTACTATTATATCTAAATGTTGCCTCTGAAAAAAAATGTTAGAATATAATAAATTGGGTTGTTGAAAAAAGATATATCAATTGAAAAGCCATTAACAAAATTCAAAAGCGATCAATCTATTTAAGTGGAAACACTGCATAATTTGTTATACCTAATAATCTTTCACTACACTATTGTAAAGTTACTATAGTTTTATTAAAAAAAAAAAATACGTCTTTGATACCCAAAAAAACCTATAAAAGATCAAACACAACGCAAGGTCTAGCATGAATTTGCTAATTAACAGATGTAAACAATTTCAAAGTAAGAGTTACCAACCTGTTTATTAGTACACCTCAAATCTTTACTAATACTGCTTCTCAAGGCGGTCTCACTCAGTTCCCGCCTCAATATTTCTGGCATCACCCATCTCGAAGGTGAGACATATAGCAGCCATTTTGTATACACGCTCATGTCTTGGTCCTGGAGCATAACTCCATTCGCAAGGGTACTAAGAAGGAGGCATAACCCGGATATAATTGAAGCTGTCTTCTCCATTGGTATTACGAAGACTGCAGCTCGACAGAGCATTTGTATGCAGATGAGATATAGCACCGTGTAACCTGGATAATTAATAAATAGTGTTTTCTTATGTTTGATTTTACGCGAGTTTTATACGTTTAGAAATTATAGACTTTTTAGCGGATTTTAAACGCGATTTATACATTATATTATTACCAAGCTCGCTGTAAAGTGATTGAAACATCGGTTTAAATAATATAATGAATAAATCGCGTTTAAAATCCTTTAAGAAGTCTTTATTTCTAAATTAATAGATATCTAATAACGTCCTTCTAAAAAGATAATACAGTAAAAAAATATTTTAATTGAAATTAATTATACAAAAAATTATATAATTAGTACCTAAATAAACGTAGAAGCCGTCGAACGATCCAGGCGCCTGCGCATATAAACCGGACATCGCGTAACTTGGCACCAAGTACGCGAGCCAGGTTAGTATAGCTGACCACACTTCTAAAAATTGCTGAAAATTGAATTGAATTTGTAAACATAGCTCATGTACTGTTATAATAATAACACAGTATTAGCAAATAAAAAAGTTATTCGGATTGCATATTTTTATTTATTTTTTTAAATAAAGAACCATTAAAGAAAAACGTAAAGACCAAGAAGAGGATCATTCGTCATCATGAATACTCACATCAAACAATATAAAGACAGTCCGCGAGTACAAGCCGACGGCGATGTCGCGCTCGACGTGGCGGCGCGCGGCGGCCGCCTCGCGCGCGCTCTGCCACAGCAGCAGCGGCCACGCGCACACGCACAGCACCGAGTAGTGGTAGCCGATGCGGTCGTTGTGTGTTAACTATATAGGGTAATTACACTATATTTTGTATAGTTTTTTTTTTTTCATTGTTGTATTGTGTTGTTGTAATTGTATTGTTTTGATATTTGTGGAGCCGAATTTATGTTTCTTTCTTTCTTATTTATATTGAATCATAGTTCTATGAGTCAATTTTAATTGGATAACCAGATTCCCGCCCGCGGCTTCGCCCGCCTCCGTGTTGTTCTTACCTTTTAAACCTTCCCTTGACTATTTTTTTTAATATAAGATGAAATGCAGAGATATGATTCATTTATTCATTAAATTAAATTGTCAATGATCAAACATATGATCACTTATATATAAATTTTTTTAATTATTAAATACTAAAAACATTTCTTTATTCAATATGACTTTTAGAAGCGTAAAATAACGAAGCCAAAGCACGAGTCTAGTCTATTGGGTCAAAGGATAGTAAAATAACTGTGTTAAAAAAGAACAGTTTTAGTTTAAAATTTTGTTCCATCAAGTAATAATACAAAGTAGATATAAATAATATTAGAAACCAGAGAAGAATGACGAGTGCACAAAAGGCTTTATTGCTAAAAAGCAATATCTTCGAGTCAACAATGACGGGAAAAGACATGAAAGACGGTAGCAATTGTTTTTGTCTATGCTAGACCAAGAAAAGAGCCATCTAGATTTAGACTTATATATGATAAAAATGTTTTGAGGATGTAGCACCTGAAAACATTTTTTGAGGAAATTAGTTATATTTATTGGATTTATATTATAATCGGTGGAGACACAAATAATATATTTTGTATGAGCAACATAAGAGTAACAAATTACCTTAGGATCTGTACTCGGTAGGTCCCAGAAGATAGTCCCGGTGACGAGCGACATGATGGCCGCTAGCAACACTCGAGTGATCACATTGGATAGGGTTGTCATTTGTGTGTACAGCATACTCTTTCTGTTATTACAAAATTGGTCAATAATATACAATTGGTGTTTATATTATATAACGATGAATAAGTAAAACCAAGATTATTGACATATCATAAGAAGGTATAACTGGACAATACTTAGTCTGGCCATAAATACTGTTACACTTAATTATAAAAAAATATTACATTTGAATTTCGAATCTGTC
>NC_052114.1:8416943-8423139 GCF_012273895.1 Zerene cesonia
AAGTAATAAATGTTATTTGCAGTTAACAATTTTCTTTTTTCTTTATTACAATATTTATGGCAAGACTAGGTACATAATCTAAAAACGACATTAGCAAGTTAACAATATCGATCGAAATCGAAAAGAGCGCGTAATCCATAATAATTTCCAGTACTCAACAATACTCGTATTAATCTAAGCTAGCATGGCTGGCAAACTCTCCACTGGTCTATGGAGGAATAACACCTTCTTCCTCCACAATATAAATGGAAATCATCATACACTGTTTTATGATAGGTTCGCAATAACTGAACCCGGCCGGATGCCCTTACTTCACAGTAAAATATATGCAAATGATCATAGACTGTGGCGGCAATAACCGCAGCCGGCTGTCCCGGTACGATGAACTCACTCCAACAAAGCGAAGGCCTGCAGCAGCGCGGCGGGCGCGGCGGCGGGCGCGGGCAGCGGCACGGGCGGCGGCGGCTCGGGCGCCGCGTGCGCGCTCGCGAACACGCCCGCCAGCGCCTCGATGCGCCCCGACGACTCCAGCATGGCCGCCGCCGACAGGTCGTCCAGCGTCACCAGGTCCACTGCGGGTGCAGGTGCGCTTTGTTACAGCAGCTTTTATGTTACCCGGTGGCGGGGCTATATCCCCGGTAGTCCCCGGTATATGGTATATGGTCTAGTGACAGGCTTCAAGTTTCAATTTTTAGTTTTATGCATCGAAATACGATGAAGAATATTTAAAGAGGATTTTTTTATCACAGTACTAGGGTTTGGCAAAAAGATCCCGCCTCGTGATCAATTTTTTTTTTTATTCTTTAAAAATTTCTGAAGCTTTAAGTTTATATGAATAAACATGTTCTGTTAAATAAAGGCTGTATGGCGATATACATAACACCGATTTAATTTTTTTAAAGAATATGCCCTGGTTGGCCCTATACATTGTTTGTACACATAAATTTGAAGAGACAATTTCATAGATACATTGTACAAACAACAATTTAAAAATGTCCTGGACTCAATATTGTTTGGTGCATATTTATAAAACTATGCGCATATACTATTATGTAGATACTTCCCTACCTTATAATTTCATAATAACCAACTAAATTCTATAGAAAACTATCAACGCAAGATGTAAATACTCACAATAATAATCCGAAGGGTTTTTGAAGGCAGGGCAGGGATAATCTATCGAAGCGAAATATGGCAACATATCCCTCCGGTAACCGCTGAACATCGTGCGACCCGCTGAGATTAACACAACCTAGAAAATTGAGACATAATACTTAAATGATAACATCTCAAAGGGTACCTTAGGTATATCTATGCATATGGGTTAAGAAGCATAGAATGCTAGTTCCGAAAATATGTGTGCTCGCCCGAATTATATATTACGTAAGTCTATGTCTAATTAAAGTCTCAAACCACAATGCTGGGTATCTACAAGGTAGGCAAATGTATTGTAGGGAATAGTTAGTTGACCACAAATATAGACTTATAGGAAATCAATTCTATAGATAACTAACGGTATTATAAAATATTTTTAATCCATCCTAAATTAGTCAGTTAAAAAAAAAAATCCATCGTCATCAAAATTACCTACCTTAGTCAGCATAGCAAATATCTCATAGGTGGGTGGGTGTAACGACATGATGACCACACGGCCGGTGCTCGCCCAGTTCTTCAAATACTCCACAAGGAAAAACGTATCAAATATATCCATTTCCTTAGTAGGCTGGTCTAGGATTAGCACTGCCATGTCTAGGAGCAGTTGGCACGCTACGTTCAAGCGACGGATCTCTGAGCGAGTGAGACGGGAGACATTTGTGTCTCTCACTTGTTCGAGTCCTAATTCGTCGATTAGAAGGTTTATCTGTACAGAGTTCATAAATTATTATTTTGAACAACAAAGAAATAAATGGAAGATATTATAGTGGTTAAGAAGTTAGAATAAAAATAAGTTTATAAGATCGGTCGAAGATAGGTTTTATGGCTTAAAGAAAGAATTTAAACGCTTGCATTGCGAACAAGTTAGTTTGTATACATCATTAGTAGTCTTGGCAGTATATACCAGTTAACAATATCATTCTATCCACCACTAATATAAGCCCTACATTTTAATCTTGCTAATAACATCACTGCTTTGTCTTTAATTAAGGTAATCTTATACATAAAATTCCCGTGTCACATTTTTAGTTACCGAATTCCTCTGAAACGGCGGGACCGATTTTTATGAAATTTTGTGTGCATATTCGGTATATCTGAGATTATACAAACATCTATTTTTCATACCCAATGATAAGAGTAAGGCAGAACAGCGTTTGCCGGGTCGGCTAGCAATTTTGTATATTCTTGAGTATAAGTTACAAATATAATATTTTCTTGTGTATGTTTTTACGCGAGTTGTATACATTTAGAAATTAAAAACTTTTCAACGGTTTTTAGACGCGATTTATTCATAACATCTCTCTCTAGTCTAGTCTCCCCGTGACCACGCTCGCTGTAAAGTGTTCGAAACGTCGGATTAATAATATTATGAAAAGTTTTTAATTTCTAAATTGCAAATATATATAAGTTGATATGAACCCTACGTATGTGTATACAACATATCCCCTCACCCGATCCCGCTCGTCCATCTTGAGGTGCGCGGCGCGGCGCGGCGTGCGCAGCGCGGCGTGGAAGCGCAGCGTGTGCTCCACCGACATGGCGGGGCTGAGCGCGGCGTCGCGCCGCACGTACGCCGCCACCTTGCGCAGCGTGCGTGGCGACACCGCCTGCCCGTTCAGGATTATGTCCCCGGATAGCTTCTGTGAACGTATTCACTTTTGTCACAGTACGCGCTTTGCAAAGCCTATGCTTTGACAGGGTCACAGTGGAGTTTAGTCGGTAGGTCAAGTGCCTCCCTACTGTAAAGGCTTTACAATGGGAGTCCGACATAACCCACGGCCTTGACCCGGGACGTGGTTATGTATGATCCACTTAAAAAAAGGAAAGTCGCTTTGCGCGTCTGCTTGCATGCTTAAATCTTTAAAACTACACAGCGGATTTGATGTGGTTTTTTTAACAGATAGAGTAATTCAAGAGGACAGTTTATTTGTATAATCACATCTATTTAACTACTTCGATTAAAAATTATTTAATTGTTTAACGACACTTTCTATTATTGAGTACAGAGAATCTATCTCCCGTATACCATAGGTATAAACGTTAACCCTAAATTTAAAAAACTCGCGAGATGGCATTTACGCCCCTGTATGGCAAACGACTTTTTTAAAGAATAGAAAAAA
This sequence comes from Zerene cesonia, assembly GCF_012273895.1. NCBI lineage: Eukaryota > Metazoa > Arthropoda > Insecta > Lepidoptera > Pieridae > Zerene > Zerene cesonia. The sequence goes on from NC_052114.1 coordinate 8,420,219, forward strand.
AATTGAACGCGTGGCGGGATTGGAACCCGCGTCTATTTGCAAGCATGAAAGTTAATAAAACGAAGAAAAAAAGGTCCATACCTTCCTAGCACCAGCCAGAACATCCAAAAGACCCGTAGCTTCATGCTGCGAGGTCGCCAGTACTGCCAGAATCTCACCAGATTTCACCTCAAAGCTCAAACCCGAAACTAAAAGCGTTGATTTGTTCTCAGGTGACGTTATTTCAAGGCTGTTTACCTGAAATAAAAATTAATTTAATTAATTAAAATTACCCGTACATCTTAATCAATTTAAAGTTAGTTTTTTTTTAACCCAAAATAGAAATACATTTTTCAAGTTTTGTTTAATCTTTAAACTTATTTTTCAAATCCGTTTCAAACGATTGATAGATTTCTAAAGTCTACACTAATATTATAAAGAGGAAGTATTTTTGTTTGTTTGATTGTTTGTTTGTAATGGATAAACTCAAAAACAACTGGACCGATTTTACAAAATTCTTTCACCATTTGAAAGCTGCAACTTCGCTGAGTGACATAGGTTATATATGTATCACGAGTGAAGCCGGGGCGAAGTAGTAGCATTATGTAAAATAGAATATCACACAAAATCTTTAGTTTGAAGTCAGTTCTACTGACTTCAAACTAAAGATCCTTAAAATTATAAGTTTAAAACTTTACTTACGTAATAATTAGGATAAATATACGCTGAATGCGTATACCCATCGAGATGATCTCCAGGTCTTAGAGTGGAATGTTTCCTAGATTGTGCGAGAGACATGTGACTGCCGGCCTTGGACATCCGACCGCCCAAGTGTGATGACGGCATCATATAGCTGAAAAGGTTTCATCATTTTATAAAACAAGATTTTTCGGTGTAACCTTAAGTAGACTAAAATGATGGCAATGTTTTAATTTAGCGGGCGATAATAATTGAAGTGTATGTATATTGGCGCTTTCGCATTAAATCTACGTTTTTAGTGCTTGTAAATTACAAATAAAGGTCAAGCAATAAAAAAGATTTCGACTAGTACAGCATATTTATTTAGTTTTTAAATGCTTCAAAAACTAAAGGGTACTCTACCTTCGATCAAAGGTATATACCAAAAGAGATATTTACCATGTAAAAATCGCTAGTTAATAGTTCCAAAGATAATCGTAAATCTCTGAGAGTACCTATTAATTATTTGAGCACTTTTTATAGTTTGTAAAATAGCCGTTAATCGAATAATGATTAAATAGTAAACACATCTAAAATACATTAAGTATTAAGATAAAATAAATAAGGTCATCACTAATTTAGAATCATGCGTTGTGAAAATGAGCGTTAAAAACGATTAGTAGATATCTTTAAATCGTAATAGGGCAACTAATGCATTTCGGATCGTATTACGTAACCATTAATCGTATAAACTTTAGATTGTTAATCACTCCTGAGATACATTATTATAAAAAAGGAAATGTAAGCCTATTTTCTAAATTCGTATATGAATATTTAGTTCGTAGTCGTATCAGTCTTTTAGGACGTCCACTGTTGGACATAGGCCTCCCCCAAAAAAGATTTTACAATTAATACACAGAACACATTGATATAAAGAAAAACAAAAAGGGAGACATAAAGTGGAGTGAAAAACGTATTCCTATACCAATCTATAATACCATGTCTTTCCATTATCCTATTAACGCACCTCTGGTGGTCGTCCGCTAGCTCGGCCACGCTGCTGCGCCGGTAGGAGCGATGCGTGCGCGCGTCGATGCCGAGCAGGTTCGCCTCGCTCACCGACTTGTGCCGCGAGCCCCACTGCGACTGGATGCCGGCTTGGTGCATCGCTACTAATGGCACGCCGGTTGCATGCTGGAAGACATTATTTATATGAATATTGAATATTCTTTTATCGCAATGTTCCTATAGGAACATCCGGCCCTTTTTTTCTGCGGATGGCTTGGTAAAATAACTGTGTTTCGATCGGTGAGTAAGGGATCCGGGAGTGCCGACCTCAAACACTTAATTTTCGTCGCAAATCCTTTTCTTAACCCTTACAAGTTGGTCAAAGCATTTGAGATTCCTGCGGATGCTCATGGACGGTGTTACCCACTTGAACATAACAGAAAAACTTTTTTGTGATAGTAACTATGTGTTGTTTTATGAAAGCTCATATATTTTTACGATTTTTATTAAATGGTAAAATTATTGTTTGGAAATATCTCACTTGGTACGACTGTTGCATATTTTGCATCCTGAAGTCAGGATCGGAGCGATATTTCCGATTGTACTTGTAATTAGTGGAGGTTTCGTTGTCTGAACTGTCATAGCCTGATGACGTCTCCCGAACACCTCTGGTTTGGCGCTGGATCCTAGAATTTTTCATAACAGTTAAGTAAAACACAAACAACCAACAGTGTTTTAATCCATCCTAAAAAAAAAGCTTCAGCTTCAGCACAGATAACATAATGTTTCATTATTATAAAGATAAACGATTGTAATCAATGAAATTAGGTACTGTAAAAACAATATACAGAATTCAGGTCACAATGCATTTGCCATAGATGGCTTTTAGTTGCCTTTCTCGCGGTTCTGATTGAAGAGATCATCTTGTGAAATTGATATCTATTGTTGTTCATGATTCTTTTATAGAACCACTTTATCTTATATTATAATCATCATCATCATCATCATGAGCCAATACATGTTAACACTGTCGGAACACAGTCCTCCTAAGGGGTTCAGGCCAGACCACCATCCTAACCAAGTGCGGGTTGGCAGATGTCAAATGTCGTCGAACTTTATTATTTTTGGAAATGCCCTTTTTGCTTCACTGTTTTTTTAAATATTGCATTAATAATAATAACGACTGGCATAGTACCAAACCAACTTCATCAAGCCATAAGAACTCTCGATCTTCCTAAAGCCTTATTCATTACATT
>NC_052114.1:8424139-8467849 GCF_012273895.1 Zerene cesonia
AATAGTACATGGACAACACGATGGCAGATTGTCTTTTCTGTTACATGGGTAAGTATGTAATCGAATTTTAAATGTGTCGTTCGGACAAGTACGAGCCTATATTATATACATACCTTTGTTATACTAATCCAGATTGAATTCAGTCAGAAAACGTGGCTTCTTATTAAAATTTTTTTTTCTGTTGATCTCAAAAGTCATTCTTATAAAATGTAAAATAGGCTAGAATAAATAGATAAAGGAAATGAACACTTACCGAGGCACTGACTTCATCCCACTTCCAATAGAAGTCTTTGGCTTGGGAGTGCCGGATCTCTGCGAGCCATTATGGTTCGGCGGGAAAACTCGTGGCAAACCAAATTTGAGGTATGTATACATATTGGAACCCAACGCTGATCTGGAAAATAACACCAGTGAAACACAGTTAATGCCACAAAGTATGTACCAGTGAATAATATTGGAGTAAATCGGTCAATCAGTAGATCAATTTTATATAAATTATCAAGGTTGCAATGAAAAATTTTAATCGATTTATCGATTTATTAATATATTTACAAATGAATGAATGAACAAAAATCAGGGAGATATATCGAATTAATATCTAATATGAATTTCAACATTTAATATTATGTATTTTGCGAAGTGGTTAATCAAAATTGGAGTATACTTCATACTAATATTAAAACACAATTTCGTCGAGAAATGTTTAGATAGTTCGATCTAAAACAGCACTCGTGAAGTTGAATTACTAAGAATTATTAAAATTTTGACGTAATACGATAATATTAATTGACACACGTATTGCAAAAGCATGCACACAACAATATTGAAAGAATCACAATGTGTTTTGCCTAGTTAAATCGTAACAATGCGTATTTACAAATATACAATAGAATACATGAATATAGTTAAGTTACATATAACTAGTAATGAAACGACTGTATTTCCAATGATTCCAATTACATAAAATCTTTGTTAGTTAAAAGCGCATTAAGATGGTAATCAATTTAGTAACAATGCAAATAGAATAATAAGTATATTTATTTAATGTGAACTACTTAAATATTTATACAATATACTGAATTTAAATCATTTCTATTCACAGTTAACTGAAGTGACGATGTGTTACACTAGCTGCGCCCCGCGGTTTCACCCGCGTATGTCCGTGTCCCGTAGGAATATCGGAATAATGGGCAACTTCCTATATGTTATTCCAGTTGTCCAGCTATCTGCTTACCAAATTTCATTGCAATCGGTTCAGTAGTTTTTGCGTGAAAGAGTAACAAACATCCATACATCCATACTTACAAACTTTCGCCTTTATAATAGTAGTAGGATATAGTAGGATAGGATTTTAAGATCATTTTTATGTAAAACGTTTAATAAACGCGATAGCTATCTAGTTATATAATTTATGACTTACTTGGGTCCATATCGAGGGTGGGATAATATCGACTGCACAGTAGTATCACGGAGTTGGAAGTTTCCATATGGCAGGGGGCTCTTGTCGGTGCTACCCAGAGCACTGTCTGTGAAGTCTGAATTTAAGTTTTGCCTGCAAAGTAATAATTGAGTAATGAAAATGTACTTTTTTGGTGGGTACTTTAATAGACTAATTTAAGCGTAACGTATGAATTGTTTTCTTCCGAACACTTGAGTGCGATCTCTTTTAAAATAAGTAGACAATGGTTAAATTATATGGATGGAAAATCAAATTTCTTTTCTTTACACCTAGAGATGCTGGCGAAATTTTGCATTCTGTTTTAAGTACATAATTTAAAATAAGTGGTTTGTTGTATTTTGTTTGTTTGTTTGATAAATTAATGATTAAGTAAATAGAGAAAAATCGAGGGGGCGTGATTAGATAGCAAGGTTATTTCCACCAGTCAAACATAATCTGAAAGTCTAAACTGTGATGATTGAATTTATTGGCTATATATATAGTATATACATATTTATATAGCCTATAGCCTTCCTCAATAAATGGACTATCTAACACTGAAAGAATTTTTCAAATTGGACCAGTAGTTCATGAGATTAGTGCGTTCAAAAAACAAACAAATAAACAAACTCTTCAGATTTATTATATTAGTATGGATATTATTTTCGGTTCATTGAGGAACAAGAGTACCTCTTCTCACAATAATTCCGACCGATAATCAAATCACCGACGTTGCGGGGATTTCCTTCCCAGGCACAAACCAATCCAGATTCTTAAATGGCACTAAATGACAACAACTTTAATCAAACAGAAGAAACACGCCAATCGATTGAAAAACCCACGGATTTATGAACCTCCTCCTTGTTTTGGACACATGGTTTGACAAAGACGCTTTGGACAAAGAGGCTTAAGATAACGCTTTTAACTTTTCGGGTTTTCATAACAAAATAACCATTTAAACAAAAAAATCTTTAAAAGATACGAAGAATATTATAAGGGTAAAAAAACGTCACATCGTTTACATAAAATGTACCTGTAAATAGACCAGGCGTGCAGGTCCTCCGAATGCATGCCGCGCGGGTCGTGCATCAGAGGGTTGGAGGGCACCGAGTAGCGCCTCTCGCCGCCCAAACCCAGCGCTGATTGCGACATTATGAGCTCACTGTTATCAACAAATATATAAGGTTATGCAAATGCTTCTATTTAAGTAAATTGTCATTCGACAAATCCAATATCAAGTATTATATTTTAAGATTTAGATACGAATTATTAAACATTTAATTTAGCCACACAACTAAAAAGTTTTTCTATTTACGCTAAGTGATGAATACTAATATAAATTACAATATAAATTAATGTTTATAAGAAATCCTACCTACCTAGCAATGACTCTTAAATCTACGTAACAAATTAGTTGATAGATCGCATTTATGTATTAGTTAATTAATAATTATGATTCATTATTACTTAGTCAACATTGCCTTATTAATTTGTATTATGTTTAATGGATGTAAAAAAAAAAACAATAAATTAATTAAGAAAATTAAGGAAACTATTGCATAAATGCTCTAACATAAATCTATAAATGAAGAAACTTTAGGATTCAAACAATAAAGAGTACTATTTACATAAAGTTAGGTAAAATACAATAGTAAATATAGGCCTTATTATTATCATACATATTATGGTAAACATAACAAATAATCACCACTGTCATCCCAAAGTATTAATGCTGGAATCCTTGTGTCTGTCGGTCGTCATAATCCACATTCTAGCCAATATTATTCACAGCATCTGTAACAATAGAATGGTAAATGAGTGGGCGATTCAACTTAGTACGTACATAGAAGTAACTAATATCAAAAAGGACAAAAGCTGTACTTCATAATCATTTTCAAGGTGGAACTACATTTAATGCATCCCTATTTGATTTAATTTGTGTTTTATTCTATATTCATTACTAGCTGGTCGCTCTGGGAAAATCTTATTGGAAGATTTTCAAATTTCTACTACCTTTTTTTTCATACAAACCTTCACCTAGCAATAATAGGAACAAAATAAGTTCATCCAATTTGATGTAATCGTAGGAGTTATGCATGCGCTTAAAACATTTCGGATTTCGGTGTTTCATTCTTGTTAATAATAAATCTATGCATAATGTACATAACATTATGCATAGATTTATTTAAACATAAGGAGGCATATGGTATACGCATAACAAAAAAGTCATAACAACTTTCCAAATTCAAATTATGGATTTAAAAATTATACAAATTGTAAGCCTATCTCCCTGACCCACTTATTCACATCCTATTTGACGAAAGTCCGTCTGGCAAATCGGATGTCCTGTCAATCTATCTGTGACCATCGGTACATAGGCATGTGCATACGAGAATGTTGCGTAAAATGTGACCACGACAATGCAGGAATTCGGAAAATAATTATTGCCGTACTTCCCATAGGAGGTACTATTATGACAATCAGACAAAATCCTAAACAACGTCGGGTTCTTAATATTCTCCTTACTATTAATTTGCGTTGTTATACAACGTTATATTATGCTAAGATTAATCTGTGCCTTAATTACGCATGTACTATAACGTCATCAAATCGAAAATAGATAGGTTCACATCTTATGACTTCACCGCATGAATGCATATAATGCTCCAGCAATCAATAACTTCACATGACGCCTTGAACTAGACATTTTACGAGATCACGTGTGTGAGAAAAATCTTTCTTTGTTTATAATACACCTGTGATAATGTCACTCGCTCAGAATATGAAATCAGCAATGTTTGATATTTCTTACTGGAACAACAGTCAACAACGCAACGTTCGCAATGCTCATAAAATGCGGAATAAAAAAGAAATAAACATATTTATGTAGTTTAGTATAGTCTCTATGACGATATATGTTTCGTAATGTAGTTTAAAATAAGTAGAGTAGACATTTATAGGCAGATTGCGGCTAGTAAGAACATTATTTATTACCATGTTGCATTATATTGGACTAGCTGCGCCGCGCGGTTTCACCCGTAGACGCAATAGCAAGATTTTATAAAGCATCAATCCATTCCGTAGTTTTTATGTGAAAGAGTAACAAACATCCATTCATACTTACAAACTTTCGCGTTTATATTCTTAGTAGAATTTTATTTTACTGTTGTCGGAGGAGAGTATCTTGTAATTCTTTACTCAATCTCATTAAAATCGAAAAGTAACGGTTGGTTTTTCGCTTTTTGATTACTAAGATTTTTAATAGTATTTCCTATCTACCATGATCATTATAAGGATATATAGGAAAATTAATCTTAATAATTCTTTAGCTACTTTTTGTTCTGGTCCTGTTAAAATGTATTTAAAAACTACCTTCATATAAACCACTTCAAATAATACGCAATCTTATAATAAGCATAATATGCAGTATTTCTGGCAAGTTTTACGAGAAATATATGGCCAGTGAATGGTACCCCGTAATAGATAAAAGATTGACTAGTGCTTATTGTTAAAACTATACATGAATCTTATATAACTATAATATGCTTAAATTGGTATTGATACGTGACAGGAGCAGTCCTAGATCCGGTTTAGGAATCCTAGTTGGCTGCTATTCGAATAAAAAAAGTAAAAGACTAACGCTGTTCAAAACCAGCGCTTAGTAGTCTATATATTTTATTATCTGTGGCTCAGCCTTTTTATAAAGTCTGAGCCACAGATGTTCTCGTAAAAGGATAATGGGATTTTTTCCTTTATCACTAAAAGGATAATAGTATTACTGGTGCTACATGGGGCTTAAAAACTGCTTCCATAATCTGTTCACATTGATTCTGATTATCGTATTAAGGATAAAAGAATTGTGACGCTTCTACGTTTAATCTAATGAGAAATGGCTTTAAATCGATCTATAATTGTATTCTAACATATTTTGTTTTTAAACGACGTTCCAAAAAATCGATTGACATGATTATTTTTATGTTCGATAGGAAATTGTTGTCATTTGATCCTAGTTTAGAATCTGAAATGGTAACCCCAAGACGTGGGCGGCCTTTAGGCTATTTTGTAGAAATGAATTATGTTTTAAAAAGACAGCACGTCTTCTGACATATAGGTTCTTATTATCAAATACGTTATGACGAAATAAATTCATTGAACTCTGCAATTGAACATAACTTTTTTTATAAAATTATTATAATCTTCAAGTGCGCAAAAAATGCGCACAGATATGGCCAAGAACATTAAATAGCATGACTAAACCTTCGTATAATTCAGATCGCATATGGTATGCTTACTAGCCACTTCGACACTAGTTTTAAACCGGCTCTCCGTTCCGTATTACGTACTTTTAATTTGTTCGCAACTTGTCATTACATTTTGGAAGTCACTTGCAGACCCTCACCTCAATTGATTAGCGATAACTATAAGTACCGGTTATATCTGGTTGCGTGTTAATTTATGGTAATTATACATGCTGTCATCGTAACAGCTCGTCATATGCACGATATATGACAATTGCTGTTGGTGATGTTGAATATTAACAACTTGACTCGTTAAATAAGGTCTTAACTACGCTTATCTCAATATCGTATTGAAATATATCTGCAGTAGTAAAAATGAAGCTGTAAACTACCCTACACCACTTACATATTTAATGCGTAATAGTTCTACCATACACTGGATATGTTATGATTACCTACATTATTTAGCAGATGCAGGAAAAATGTATTCAGATATCAGTCAGGTACTTTTTTATAAATTCAATTTTTTGTGTAATATGCAACATTTCAGTATTTTATTCAGTTTATTATTAGATGTTTTAACAACATGACTAGTTCTTTTAAATAAATGACAGAAAAGACTTCTCAACGTTAGCTGTTATTTTATTGTTGAGAAGTCATTTTTGATTTTATGGTGGCATATAAAATTAATTAATTCGTGAAAGTAATTTAAACAAACTATTTTACATAAATGGAATTACATATCATAAATGGTATCTAATTTATACATTAAATTGCGCATGAGTAATGAAAATAATGAAAAACGAAAAGGTTATTATATCTTATGACCGTATTTACATGCATTATGTAATTTATTAAATAGTTGAGTGGGACGATAGAGCTTTGTATGATAATCGTATGTTGCGTGATTATACGATATAATTAATTGAGTAGAGAACGTCAGGATTCTTGCTAAATCTATGGACGGTAGGCAGATAACTGCAACAAGCCTACTGATGTTTTCCTTGATACTGAGAAGTTACAAGTGTCACGAACTCACGTAGCTACATCGGATAATGATATGAGTGCGTGAACTGGGAACACGGGAGTGTATATAGCATTATAAGAATATTAATTAATTAGTAGAAAAGAAAAAGTAAGTACCAATTAAATACCTAGTAACATCATAAATTCGAAAGTCTGTCCGTCTATTCTTTACGCATAAACAACGGAACCGATTTGGATGAATTTTGGTGCAAAGATAATTTGAGACTGAGACCGAGAAAGGACATATGACAGTTTTTGTCCCGGAAATCCCACGGGAACTATGCAGCTGTATTATTTCTGCCTACACTGGCGAAGCCGCGAGCGAAGGCTAGTATGATGATATTATATCCAAATCTTAAAGTAAGACTGGGCTATGTGGTTCATAATTAAAGTAGGGTAATTTAATTGTTACATAATCTCCATAGCTTCTCTGTATAATGTTGTACTTAACGTAGTCACACATTAACGAGCTAATTTAAAAACAAAATGAATAATACCTGAAGATAAGGCGATTATGAAATTTGAATGGTGTACAGCTAGCAAAATTATATACGCAAAAACGAAACGTAAGCATACATATTATGCAGCTCCATGTCATAAGACACAAAATCTTCACGCATTCCCGATTATCAATAGGAATGCGAAAAGGCTCCTCTATAAATACCCAGGGCGGTATGCGTCGGCGCCTGCCGGTCGTTCACCCACCCTACCATTGTGCACAGACTATATACGACTGTTGCAGGCACAGACTAAATAATGTACCTCGCGTCGGTACATGAAAGCGCATTTCGAATTACGAAAACTGAATATTTCTTTTGGAATAAATTTGCCATGTATCGCTTTATATAACCTGATTAATGCATAAGGATGTCAATTTTATAGATGTCTATTTCAATATTTGATTTCAATCGGACATTGATAACTTTCTTATTTTTTTACGTAAACTAAAAAATATTAACATACTTGCGCATTAGCACAGAACGTCTTCCATCTTCTATATGGAATTAGATATACATAATATTTAAATTGCATTAAATAATGTAAGTACATCTCATGCATATTGCATTTTGATAAGAGATTTTATTTTATTTTATTCAAAACAATAATATCTATGATATACTCATCAGGGTACCATAACGTTAAATCAATCACAAACCAAAGTTGGCTTAATCATTTAGATTCAGTACGTAAATAACATAATCCTATACTACATGGGTGTAGGAAGCCCAGGGAGAGTTTTAGGGGATTCAAACCCCCATCCCATTTAGATAAGGAAAGAAATTATAAAAAAAAAACAAACAGAATTATTTAAGCTGTCGACATTTTTTATGACGTACAGTTTTTCATTATATTCAAATTAAATAAAAAAACAATGCTCTTTAGTAAATTAGGCGACTATGGCGAATTCCAGGTGCATAATGATCACTTCTTTGATTATATATTCTATTGAGTTTATGACTTTAAAAAGTTAAATTCGAAAATCCAATGAAAATGCAGAACACTGTGATTATTATTTTATCCCGCAAAATTACAGCATCATCAGTACTATGATGAAAAAAATATAAAATTGCGCAAACTGTGTAATTTATAGACGAGGTCAAGTTAACTCAAAACCAAACGAAAATACCTTTATTTATCATTAGTAATTTTAGAGTTAACAAAGGGAAATGCGAAAATGATTACAGAGACAAATTCCACTTATTCTTCACTTATATACCTATTGACAGTAATGTATGTTGTAATTCGTAATGAAGGAAGGTATAGGAGTCGTAGGTTGAAATAGCAATGTGAGTCATGAGTTAGAGTATAGCAAAATATTAAAGACAAAATGGTATTCATATAAATATACAAGGAAAATCATTATATGAAATGGTTTAAAACAATTTGAAATTATTTTATCATTGCTTCCATTTTTTAGTACAAGCAATAATACTAGGTACATAATACATGTATATACCGTGGTACGAGGCCGTGTTCGGGCAATTTGGACTAAATTTTGTATTTTAGCACATTCGATCTAAATTAGATATTATTTATTGTTATGTATTGTTTGGCCTCATCATCACCTTCTATAAATTCGTCTCGCCTTTACTGAGCTTCTTCAAGGATTTATACCATAATTCGTTACAACAATTGCAAACAAAAATCGTGTTGTAATCGTCATTGCAAATTAATAACAGATTGAAAACACGAAGCATGTATATATTGACTACATGATATAATGCAACAACAAAAATATTTTGATTAGTAAACATAAGAGAATTATAAAAATATGTAACACTAATAGCTGTCATTATTTTTATTTTTTTGTAACGATTTACGACAATTTCGAAAAGGACGTATCTAATAAACCACTGAGCTCGGGCAGGGAATCTAGAGAGCTGGAAGAAAATACTGGACCAGGCCAAGGCGCACTCGCGGCTGTAGAGCCTCAGATGATGATGATGATGTATCTAATAAAGCAAGTAGGGTCTTTACTTTAATATAGGTACGTAATATACTTTTAAACATTTCGCTTTCTACACATAATTCAAGCTTGTATACGAAACTTGAATCAGCACTTAGTTTATTGAATTTTGAATCCATTTAAATTATGTTAACTTGTCGTTGGAAAGTAAAATTATGTATTTACAATTTATGCAAACATCGTCGCCAAACGCAAATATCGGTTGTATGTATACGTTTTCACTTTCCTCCACAAGTATAGTTTTTTTACTCACGCGAAGATAAGGCGTTTTTATAGCTTCACTTGTCTTTTCATTATTGCAGTAGTTTTTTTTTCATATATAACTGGCAGTTTGACTTTTTTTTCATAGCATCTACATCGGTATAGTATTACACTCTATTAATAATTTCCGTTTCAATAATTAGACTACTGTGTCGCATAAATTTATATGACGGTAATAATAATGTTGTAATATCAAAATAAGAAAAAATATAACAATACAATATAACATTTAATAATTGTAATCATTTAAAATTAAGCATTACTAAAATATACGTACTAAACTTATTTCTGGACTATAATAAACCCTCCCTCAAAAAATTATAACTATTCTTTCTATATAGTAACGCATTAATTTTAACGATCGCAAAAATGTTACATAACTTTTTACAGTAACTACATCGAGATTGAAAATATAACTAATATTTTCAATTAGTGTGCTAATTGTTGGAAGTTAAATCAATATTAAGAAGCATTTTCATGGGTTTAAATCCGTTAAATAGTTTTTAATTTCTAAATCAATATTAAGTATCTATCTTTATTTAATAAACAATCAGGATGGTAAACGTGGGTATATAATATATATACCTATATTATACGCAACAAATAATGTTTTAATGGATATTAGTCAGAGGTTTCGTAAATGTAAACATTATTCATTGGGTCGGAATGTCGTTCGACTGTTGCAGGATGTAGCGGAGAGGAAATATCTAATTTGTTACTTATTTTACATTAATCCGACTTTTCATATAAACGTGCTATATCTTATTCGATAAGTTGATATGAAATATTGTACCTATATTTAATTTCTCAGTTTATACGGCCAGTCAGAAAGCAAATAACAAGTGAACGTGATATTGAATTAAAACAAGTTAAACGGTATTCAAACAATTTATAAACCAAACGTAGTTTAAAATATTTTTAAGATAATCTATGTATGGCTAGTGATAGATAATATACCACAGATAACATGGATAATACTACAATGTAAATGTATACTTGTTTGAGCAATCTTAAATTACAATATATTACATGAATGCGTGATTGAAATAATGATTTTTGTAACTATACACCTAACGGAAACGAAAACAAAATACACACAAATTGCCCAAAGCTGACCTTATGATACGGAGTCATCTCTTCTAGGTAACCAAAACGCGTTAAGCAATAACATACAGTACATGGAGTCTATTCTGTAAGGAGGAATAAAAAGAAAATTTATTGAAATAAAAAATACGCTGAAGATTTTTATTCACGACGGTATCCGTGTAAGTATTACTGGGAATTGTGACTCTTCATTTTGCATAATTAAAACGCCAAAATTGTATATAAACATTTAATTTTAAGTTTTATAGCATTGAAATGTTTTTTATAAATGAGGAATTTTTTGAAAGAATTTTTTTTTTCTATTCTTTCAAAAAAAAAAAAATTCTCATGTATATAAACATTTTTAGATACATCTGGCGCAAAGTTTTTACATGAATACGAATTACTCAATGTGTACACAGTAGGTCAATACACGAGACAAGTTTTTGTTCATCGAATGACAGGACGCATAACATTAATTTTATGCGTCAACTTTCATTTTTTCTTGTTTTACATTTACAATGGATTTGTTTTATCTCTTGTTTTTCTAGATTTTTATACAAACATTTTTTTTAAACACCGATGGAAGGTGAGTAATGTTTTTCAATCACATATGTATAATGTAGTTATGTATATGGCAATTAAAAACATATGATGTCCTTTTCTTACGCACGCCCCATATGGATGTAAAATAAAAGTTCGTAAAAGGACCATTACCATAAATTAAAAAGAAAGACGTATTTTTCTGATTAAACAATAAAAGCAATTCTTGTTTGTTGAAAACAATTCGCTTGTTTAAGATACTGAAATTAATATAAAAAAAATTATATGCCTTCCCAGGAAGTGTAATACTGTGACCCTCACCTCGTTATCCTACTATCCTACTAGTCCTACTAATATCATAAATGCGAAAGTTTGTAAGGATGTGTGTGTGTTTGCTGCTCTTTCACGCAAAAACTACTAACGGGATACGGACTTACGCGGGTGAAACTGCGGGGCGGTTAATAACAATTACATGAATGAAGTAAAGGATAAACACAATAGCAGTTAGCCAATATTTTTGTTACGCTACATTTCACTGTCCATTAAATATCGATCGAATCCAATATCTCAACGTATTTCCTTCCTATTGCATCCGTGCGTATCGTGCGCTTCCTAACAACGATTATTTTATAATCATACCAATGAATATTAATCGATCGATTAACTTTTAATGCCGTAAGAAAGTGTTATATAAACGTACATAATGTTTTGATCGACTTAAATTATTTTTATAAGCGATATACCGTATCTTAATGATGATGTGCATCGGTCCAGTTTTCTCAACTACTTTCGAATCTTTAGTTTCTAATAACAAATTTTTTATACATATTTATAATGTTTATTTAAGACAACATTTTAAAAAATATACAAATGAAGGTTAATGAATCTAAAAGTATACATTGAAAACACATTTCAAAATGTTTAATCTTTCCGTTTCCAATTTCTTTGATTAATACAATTAAACTAATTCATCCACCAATTAATAAATAGGCAAAATTTTTATATCGGTGCAAATTATTTAAATTGCAACGTAGGCGTATAAAAACACTAATGGCTTTAATTAATTCTACATAACGATACACAAGGAAGGAACTGAACTGAACTTTTATATTTCTGAGAAAAAATTGTGCAAGTACACGTAAATCATATTTATTAGAAATTTTGTTATATTTATTACTTAAAAAAACTTTTTTTTTTGTAAAAATTGTTGAAATGCATCGTCAAAATATTAAGTCTCGCCAAATCACATAAAAACCAGTCACAGCAAATTAAATAGTAACTGGTTGTTTTTATTTTAGAGAAAACAAGTGATCAGTTTCACAAAAGAACAGAATAACAAAGCCCGCGGTAATCGTGAACTTGTCACAATGTAATTCTTCACGTACGAACTAATTTTACGCATAACTCTGGAACCAATTGCGTCACGATTGTATATTCGACTCAAACGGCATTACTATATGAATGAAATTGCCTTGAAGCGTGAATCAAGTGAGACGACACTTGACATATCGTACTTTCATTTGACGGAATACGAAAGTATCATTGATATGATAAATAGAAGAAAACTTTAAGTTTTCCTTGTTTTAGAGAAAAGGAAGTGCAGTTCAACATAATGAGCATAACCGTTTCATTCAGGTTATTATTTCCGTTATATCTCTATAGATTATTAATTGGAAATGGATGAGGGTAGTTAGTGGGGGGATCAAGCCACTATTTGGCTTGATCCCCCCACTAAAGCAGCGGAATAGTGGGGTTTTAGTAGGCAGCATTCTGAAATAATTCACGGCTCCTTCCCCCGGGGTAGTAGATAAAAAAGGAGAAATAAAAATACATTATAACGTTCTCATTACTGGCTATTGTCGTTGGTGTGTTTAAGTAACCAAGGTCAATGAGGCTTTTTAAAAAAAATACATAAATTAATTATTTTCTTCGAAATAGGACATCGACGTGGGGGGATGGTACCTCTCCAGTATCCATATTCTAAATCGAACCCATTCTTTTTTTCTATTTAAAAAAAAATCATCTGACATCTTACAAAGTAATCGAATAGCATAGCCAAAAAGTAGAGAAAAATCTATTTAAACATTTCACGTTCATATATATGTAATAAAATCCCATTCGCTATTGCTATCGGACTATAAAAACTGCAATTTTAGGTCAAGATTATTGACCGCACGTTTGCGTCATATTTTTGCCAAGTAAATTTTATTCTTTGCTTCTAATATGTAGCGGACATTATTTTTTATTAATTCTATTAAATAAAGCAAAAAGTCTATATTAGTAAATATTGCATAATTTCATACAGTAGATACTGAAAATCAAGGTAAATAACTAATAAATAGTAAAATTATACACGCTACGTAGGTTAGGTATCTACATACCGTGTATGGAAAATTCAGTTTAGGTTCTAAGGTTTTTAACTAACGTTCCCTGATATTTCTCAACTTTAAACGTAATTTCATTATTATCTATTGACACACTGCCACAGTACACTTCCATCTACTGTTGCAAGATAAAGGGCCACTATGTAAAAAAGGAAAAAAGAAAAAATAATGGCAAGACTTGAAATGTTGTAATGTAATGAATTTTATAAAGCCATCTATTGAGGCGTAGCATTGTAAGATAAAAAGTGTAATCGGGGTAAGATTTTAGATTAGGTTTATTTTCGATTTTAATTTTTCTTTTTTTATAATTACATCAAATAAATAGGAAAACATGCTCATAAAAAATCGATGCTGAACATTAATAAAAAATTAAAAAATCCTATCATATGTATCCCAATAAAAGATTTTATATAAGTCTTTATCATTTAATTGAAATAATTAAAATGTATTGATTAAAATATTACAAAAGCATTTATAAGATGATGACACAATTACCTTGACCTCGTGTAACCTCGTGAGAAGTAATTCTCCCGCCAAATGATAAATATCTCTTTTCCCACTAAGGCATTGTAACACTTAGCTGAAGTGTGACTTAGATATTAATGCAACGAATAGTATTACCACTTCTACGAGGCACCACATGCTAAACTAAATAAGCTTTGTATTCATATAAGCTTCTTAAATTTGTTCCTTCATACATTACCTTGTAAAAATTAATCCTTAAAGATGAATTTTGTCGATCAGACTGGATCTTGGTACATCTATACTAATAATTTATAGCTGAAGAGTTTGTTTGTTTGAACGCAGTAATCTCAGGAACTACTGGTCCGATTTGAAAAATTATTTCAGTGTTAGATAGCCCATTTATTGAGGAAGGCTATATATGTACCACGGGCGAAGCCGGGGCGTACCGCTAGTATAAAATAATACTTCTTTCGACTTCACGTAGTCACTAGTAAAAAGAAACTTGAAAGCTCTTGCGATTGTATTATGGGTAATTCATGTATTGAACATTTTTTCTCTTTACGTAATAGGGGATAAGTGCGCTGGTGGTTTGTCTAATATGGATTAATGACGGGTCTAAAGGAATGTACTGGAAAGGGTGATGAAAAGGATACGGGCGTCCGGCTCCCCCACTCGTCGAACGAAACACTGTGGGGGTTTGGTACCTTCCCCGGTGCGAGCTGGCCCAATTCGTGCAGTAGCGTGCTCGGTTCCCACACTCATAAACTTGGTTAAGCCCTTTAACATTAATCAACTCTCAACACATTAAAACGCTCTTACATACCAACATTAATAATGAATAAAATTAACTTTAATTCACCAGTGACTTATATTTGCCGCCGGCCGAAATATGAAAAGGTTATGAATGCCACCGTTATCTTACGGTAACCAAACATAACAATAACTTTAAAGCTATTATTCTTTATTCTCAGTATTTGAACTGTCTGCGTCCACAGGTTAGCCTAGATTTTAATGAAGCTGCATATCCCAAATGTAGGTAATACATCTAATATATAAAATTCTCGTGTCACAGTTTTCGTTGCCATACTCCTCCGAAACGGCATGACCGATTTTGATGAAATTTTTTGTGCTTATCCGGTATCTATGAGAATCGGCCAACATCTATTTTTCATACCCCTAAATTATAAGAGTAAGGCAGAACAGCGTTTGCCGGGTGCAGCTAGTATACTCTATATGCAAGTCACAATCTTAGTTTGTATTTTGACAACTTTTGTTGTTTGACACGGCAGTTACTAGTATTCATATAGTATAGTCATCTATACTAGTGTATTATTTTAATATGAGTTTTTAAGAATAGAAAAGTTTTTATGATAACATTGACGTTTGTAAGAGAGAGTTAGGTTAGTAAGTCAATGAACGTATAATTAAAGTTAAGAAACAGTAGGGTGAGGAATCTTACACTACTCAATTCATAGATAGCTATAAGGAAACAATTTTATGAAAAGATGAATGTTTTGATGAACTAATTTATAACATGTTACATTATGTTACAGTTTGTGCATACTCTATCTCAGGACATAGTACATATTATCTTGTTGAAAATAGATGGCGATAAAGATTCTTGTACTTTCTTTAACCATTATTGTGTGGTGATTTGAACTGCCGTTAGACATCATGGTAATAAATGTTGCATTGCAAATTCCATAGAATCATTTCATCGATTATGCACTATTTGACACACTCATTTTTCACATCTTCAAGCGTATCGAATCGTCTGTCACGAACCGTTGTTTAACCAGCCTGCCTACATAGCCAACCCCATAATATGTCGAGGCCGATCACAATTTACTGGGCATATCGTGGAACAAACCCGTTCTAACCGTAATAGGCATAACTGTTCTCAAGTTAACCGAACTCCATTCGGTCATATACGCTTGCGTTACGACGAATTCCAAATTAACTAGCTAGCTTTATGTCGGCTAGAAATCTAGAAAATTTAGCTGGCATTATAGAAGACACAGCAAAACAACAAGCTTATAATATAATATTAATCGGTTGTATAGTATTACTTCTTACATTATCCTGAGCATAATAAACCCGGGAATTTGAAAACATATCTCCGTCAAGATATGTCATACGATATCCTAGTCTGATCTTGCATTTGTATAAGTTATAAAATCATAATTCAATTTTAATCGAAAGTCGATGGAGCTTCATGCTGCATGGGAGAGAGCAAATAACCTTGATTCGCGAAGAAAGCGCCCGGAACGATCGACGCGACGCCAATTACATGCAAAACGAACGCATTCTCTTATTACTAAGAGCTGAATGCTAATGATTCAACTCAGACGGAATTCAACCCGAGAAACACGGTTCAAGAAAAAATTGTCCGTGCCGAGAAACGTTTGAATGTCAAGATTATCCGACCTTGTTAAGGAAACACGGAACTTGCTTGTATTTACGTGACACGAATGGGTTCACCTCATTTGGCTGAGGATTTTTTCTTCAATATTTATACTATTTTAGTAAATGTTTTTATGTAAACGTATAATACGTGGACTGCGATATTTTTTTTTTTTTAGTTTTCAAACCCTTATTCATATGATAATATAAGAAAAAGCAATTATGATCTATTCTATTTACATTTTTTGTAAGTATTTGATTAATACATGCGCAGACATTCTTTTCAATGTTACGATAATACACTATTTATGTCAATAATGAGTAACGTAGTAAATATTAAGATTCCACAACAATCAGTGACATAATACATTCAATATAGTGTAATAATAATAAGAGGAACAATGCTTTACCTTGAATGAACACATTGTATCATTAATACAAATTTAATTTTATTGCGTACCTATGAGTCATTGCGGTAAAACTATTTATTAACTTGCGATTTTATTTAAAGGTGTTAATTTAACTGGAAAGCAAATCAACCACTACTTTTTATTCAATACGGAATGTGATAGTTTTTATGGCTCTTTTGCACGTGGACATTTTATTCATAGAACTCATTATGAGTTGTCGATTTCAGTTTTCATTTTTTTGCCTTCAAACAACCGGGATATAATATGGGTACAGATGGCATAATGCTATACTAGTAATGGGTATAGCTTAGTAGGTAGGTTTTTTTATTCTGAACTGTTCAGGTATTTGACCGCTATCTCGACTGATGTCTCGCGTAGATGCGGTCGAATTGGTTAGCATGCCCGATCAGAGATAAAGCCTTTTAACTCTGGCCTTAAATAAATTCAAATCCTTGGTAAACACAGAAGGAGGAATGGAATTCCACTCCTTCGTAGTTTTTTCTTTTTAATTATTTAATCGTTTGATGCTCACTCTATGGACATCAACTACGAAGGGATGTAACCCGGCTGTTCGTCACGAAGTTTTATAAGAAGGAAAAGATGGTACAAGGCTGTATAATTCGGTCTTACATTCACCAAAATGCAGCCGATAGAAGACCGAAAGGTAAACCATTTGTATTCGGTGTTCAAGACAATGGAGTTTACTGTTTAGCAGACTCGGGTCTGCAATGAATTTTTTTTTGTGCGTCTTTCCATTAGATGTTAGGCCCCGAGGTGAGTTTTGCCAGCCAAAATAAGACGGTATACGACACACACGTACGGGTACATAACAGCTTGGTGGTGTCAATAAATGGTCTGTTACTGCATTTGGTTTTTGTTATTTTCATTAATTTTACAATAACATATATGTATATGTCCTTTAACGCTATAGGTAATAACTTCTTAGTAATCTGTGGCTAAAGTGTCAATGGTAATTTAAATACTCTAGAGTCTAGGGAAAGTAAAGATATACGAGTTTCTTCATGTCATATTTTTATAGTAACTTATTCAAACAACACCTACACACAATGTAATTCTAACAAATCCAAGAATAATCGTAGCATAATGCGTTCGATCAACACCGAACATTTTAACAGTTACAGCATACATTGCCAGAAATACAGTTTTATATAATTATAATATGAAAGAAAATTAACTAGATCACGTGGATATCTGTTCAAATAGAAAAGAAACTAGACCATTAAGTGAAGTAACAGTTGGTATGCATTCCTTATAACGGTGCCTTCAATGAGATAGCATATGTAAGTACCTACATATATAAATGTGGAAGTGGCCGTACGGTAATCAATGTACATATCACTTTTATTTTTAACTTCACGAAAAATACACAACCTGTATAGTATATGGAGAAGTTTGTAAAATTGAAACTTTTAATTATTTCAGTGCTGACAATAATTAAATCTGGTTAAAGAGCTACATTTCAATAATTTTAACATATTTATATGCTAAGTAGATTTACTGGCCTTCAAATTGAATGAATTTCATAAAAATAAAACAAAGAAACTGTTTGCAAGATTTGTTATGCCAAAATCGCTACAATTTACCTATGTTATAGACAATTACAATATTATTATTTAAGCTGGATTCTTTAAATTAATCCATTACGAGTTCAAATGACATGCTAGTAATGAATAACGTGTTATACTTGTTTCAGTCTTTAACTACGGTATTATTACTTACTATGCGTAAACAATGGATGAGATTAAACTTTATGGTCTCTGATTTCATTGATTGAAAACTGTTTACCACAAAACTGCGCATAATGCTGCGTCTATTTTTTCACCACTGCGATAGTGTAGGCAATCTATTGTCTAGAATACGTAGTGTGTACCTAATCTTAGAGAAGGTCCTAGTGACTAATTGTCACATCACTTAGGAGTTCGCTTCGCACCCTCGTAAGCCTTCGCAAAATATGGAAAGTAAACATTACAAGCAATTTCGTTGGAGAAGAATTACGTATGAAAATTTTTTATCACCCAATCAAGTAGCTATTTATACAAAATTCTCGTTGATACATGATTTTATAAGATTACCTAAAGCGCTTGGTTAGGGCCTAGGTATCGTGAATATTAATACATATCTGCCTATATACAAGAACAAAAGCAAACATGATACAAAATTAAAATAAAATTTAAATTCCATTTATTTAATTGTACTAGGTATAATGATATTGAATTTTATATTATTTTAATTAAGGGTTTACATTAATTTCTTTTTTTAATCCTAACTATTATGTATCTATAGAGATATATATATATATTTAATAATTTTCATTCATGGTTGTTAATTAATTTTTTCACTAATACTAAGGAAATGCATAGGTGAAATGTATGTAAGAACGATACAGTAATGACCTAATTAACTCAACCGTTTGTTGAAAGGATAAAGCGAGTATCTTTTTTTTGGCATTTACGACACGACTCTGTCAAATAGAGTTCAATACATCGTTGACATAGTTATATATAGATAAAAATATGCAGAAATTGTCTGAAATTTGGCAAATTTAAATTAATATTTAGGATATTAATTTAAATTTCCTGTTCGTTATAAACCGTAAGCTCGCCCCACTGACCGAAATTTTCTACTCTGCTCTCAAATTATGCGATAGTAAACCGATAAAATATTAGCAGAAATGAATCGAATCGTTAATACCGTCTAGTTTTGGTTTATCAGTGAAAATGAGCAAGCGTGTCTCATTTGATCTCGGTAACGAATTACCGTTTATATTTACTGTTAGCAGAATTGTGTTGAATGTGGATATACATTATTTAATATATGCTTATATTTCTGTAATGCACGTGTTAAAATAAAATTAGCCTCGGTCTAGTTGAAGTCAAGGAGGTCGATTTAGAAAGAAAATTCGTAGACTTAGATGCGAGTAAACTATGCAATGATATAATAACATTCAATTAAATAGATTATCATATACTTTAACATGTATTAAGTACATACATATCGAAAAATTGCAAATTGAAAAACCTAACATTTATTGAAGTCAGCTACTATAGAGTTAATGTTTATTATGAAGATATTACTAAAACATCCCAAATATTATACAATCTGTGGTATTGTTTAGGATTTTGTAATCATGATAAATCTATTGGCAGCTAGCATTGTCTTGCAGTATCGACATTCTACATATGTTCGCCAATTAGCCAAAGCTCTAAACATAAAAGCGAAACCGGTTCAAATTAGGTTGGTATCGCTAATCTCCACTGGATCATCCTGATAACATGAAACAATGGTCGTTCCGATTCGGCGCGTCTTGCGCAGGCGTTGCGCGTGCCTTAATATTACCACATTCGCTATAAATTACTATATTCATATACAAATTACTACAAAATACATGATAGCCTTAATGAGACCTTCAAGTAATGGACGTACTGTAAAATATATTTAACCAAGGTAAATATTTTCCTTTTAATTCAAAATATAATCGTCCTGAATAAAGTTATCTTACAACGCCGCAATCACATGGTTGTTATTGTTATTGTTTTAAATATTTGATTGATCTATTATTGTTGTGGCACAGACCAAACAAATGTTAATTTATAATGGTTTTGATAGACATATATTAGCTATTGTTTGTTGGTCGAGGTTACAAATCGTGCGAAATATAAATAAACGAAAATAAAGCCCTCCATTGTCTTTATGAGAATGACATGGAAGTGGTTATACAGTACCGTTAATGTATGTGTATTTATATATTTATAGGTGTTTTGTTGTGAATTAGAAAGTTTTGTGTGTAAGTGTAATGATTATACAAGCGATAGAACTAAAAGTTTGTTTATTAAACATTAATAGAAATTCTATTAAATTGTCCACAAGTTTTTATTACCCAATCGACTGGAAAACTTGTTCCGTCCCCAAACACGCGCTTTTGTTCAAATATTTAACAGAGTATTAACGGAAATGCGTGCATGTATGGTTTCCGTTATGGAGCGATGGGTTTAATTTCATTAATGCATATTTAGTGTTTTTATCTAAAATAACTTTATAAACTTCTGTCATATATTCAATAATAACATCCATAAAAACGTGCGTTAGTTACGTTTTTTATAAATCATTTTTTTTATATAGTTTCTCCTCTCTTGAAGTAGTAAGTTCATAAATGAAATTGTACCGAAGATGTGCACGTCACATGAAGCAAGACTCATTTTTATTTCCTCCACACAAATCTTGTATCGAAACAATAAAATTATAAATTGCCGATCTAACCTGCTAGTTACTAGAACAAGCTTACGTAAGAATAACCATTTCGATATCTTACCAGGTCTTATATCCAAAATGGAAATGATTACATTATGCATCTTAAAATTTCATATTCACTTTCTCAGATAAATATCACCCAATCTTCTTATATCTCATATTATGTGCTCCAGTTATGGGCTATTGTGAAGTATTAACCGGTTTTTTATTTGCAACGAGAGCTCACACTTTCAGTTGACATTCTATTGTTCAATCATGATGCATTGACTAGAACTTGACCTAAAAGTGTCTTAGAAAGAATAAATAGGACTTTAATAAAACACTTTTTTCGTAACGATGATTTAAGATCAGATATGGAAGAAAAACAAACGTAACTAGACTAAAGTGACCTAGTGAGTATGATTGATATATTATATTTATATAGTACAAGATTTATTACATAGCAGACTGATTTATATCAATCAACAAACAATTAATTTTAAAGATAAACTTCTCGTAAACACGCAAGCAGCAGTTAAAATAAGTTCGAATCAATTCTATAATTCTTATAATAAAAAAAAATGTTTTAAAATATGTTCTTTTTGTAAGTTATTTCTTGTTTAGTACCAACTCTTTCGTTAAGTTAGTATCTGTAGAAGAATAATATCTTAATTTATAACTGGCAGCGTATAATAGAATCATTGTGATTATTGAATAAAATTCAAATCACTCAAATAAGAGAATACAACTACTGATGTAAATAGAGCACTTACATGCAATAATATAAACCTGTAGTCAATATTGTATGTTTCAAAGTAGCTATCAAACAATGCGCCATAAATCACAATATAATATTAATATAATCAGATACATTCCTTAAGATCGTGACATACCTAGTAGATAATAGTTAGATGTTGTTTGAAGCACGTATTACGCAGTTTTTGTAGGAACTTCATTTATTAAATAAGTAATATCTATTCATGGCAAACTTCTTTCGCAATTGATTACAGGTACTTACAGACTTGTCCCTATTATTGTTGTGAACTTTGCAAAAAGTTAATTTCCCTGCACGAAAAGAAAATGCGAAAGGAACGCTTATATTCCTACAAATTACTAGTTTCTAACCTATGGGAACACACAAAACAATCGTCTTTTCATACTATCATCGGAAATATCCTTCATAACCAAAGTATACGCTACAGTTAGGTGATAACGGTTGTAATGTCTACCGATAACTGTAACTTATAGTAACTTCTGTCGACAATATGGTGTTTTTAAATAAATCAGTGTATTTATCACGTTTAATATATAGTCAACCTTCGATGAAACATATTCAACAGCGATCGAGTTTAGTCAAAGAAGCCAGCACCCACATATACTACACCTACTTAATACTTAAAATTTTAATAGAATACAGAATATTCATCATACTTTTAAGTTGATTCTTAAACATATATCCTGATCGCTACGATACAGAGTACCATATCGTACACATACGAGGTACTTACGTATGTGTACGATATGACACGTAACTTTGTATGTATATATTTGCAGCTATAAAAAGTTATATATATATATATATATATATATATATATATATATATATATATATATATATATATATATATATATAGTGTGTGATTTAAATTATTTTTTATTTTATTTTAAGTACTTGTATGCTATTAATATAATAAAAGCATACTTACATATATATTTCTACGCTTTTTTTGTTCCGTGCTAAGAAGATAAACTAGCCATTCCCAAGGTCACTAACTTCTAATTATTACAATAAAATCAAAGCGTGTCTTTTATGATGATTTCTTTTCCTAACCGGATGCAACTATTTCATAGAACAATCCTTCACAGTCCCCTGGGAAAGCGGTACTTCCACAAGCCGTCCCATTCTTATCGAAGCGTGTCTCAACTAATAATTTAACCATGAAATGAATTATTGTATTTATTAGCGGTAGTTAACTACACGTTAAACGCCAACCGTGAAGGCGACAGTCCTCCATATAGCCTTGCATAAGTATTGTTTGTGAATTATTAGCTAACGCATCGGAGGTCGTCCACCAAATGCCAATGTACGTGATCATCATATTATTTTTGACATCTAATCGTATTCTAAAATTAAAAGTATTGTGGGATATCATACATTTATAAAAAAATAAAAATTCGTGGATTAAGTTATCGTAACAATGACTTTTTTTGTAAAAGTCAAAGTCGGCTGGTGAGTCGCCTCCTAGTGGCATTATTAAATTAGAAATTTAGGGCAAGAAAGGATAGGACTGGTGAGGATTAGGAAAGGGATATGTTCATACGAGAAAGGTTTTTAAGAGTAGGCAAAGCAACGACTCTGGTTAAATTGGACTGTATATTATACCTAATTTATATAGTGTTATATTAATTACACAAATGTTAAATTATTGTATATTACTGTGGAAACCTAATTAACCAATAATCATAAATTTTTTTGTGGAAAATATATCTAATCTTTTAAAATTTTAATTTATTAGCTTACCGCTTCTTTGCGGAATTACCGACTTGTGTCTCATTATTTTATTTAATATACTGACATCAGCTTACAAACATTCCCAAAAAGATTCGATCAGATTATAACAACCATATTCTATCATGAATCAACTATGATATCCGATGTAATCTTCTACTAACGATTATTTATGATGCGCATATCAATGGCTTAACGTGATTAGACTACGGTTAACATTTAACTGGGCATCATCATGTAAGCTATATCAAGGTGAACGATGCAATAATGATAATATATCTATACGTTCTGTATTTACAATTAGTATTTTTACCGTTTGTTAATAAAGTTGTTATCTAGGTTTATTAGAACATTGAGTGGAAAGACGGAGAAAAGTGAAGTCCCGTGACCCCTAATGGATGATATACATCTATTTCACTGATCGATTTTCTTTATGGAAAAGTAGATGATCAGCCTTCTGTGTCCTGCAAAATCGAGACACTTATTATTGTGCCCCCACCGGGAATTGAACCCAGGCCTCCTCGGTTCAACGCTATCGCGTTAACCACTGTACCAAGGAAAGACGGAGAAGGTCAATCAAATATTTATTTTCATCCAAAATAAAACGTACATTACTGGCAGTCAAGGTCTCACCCATGTCATCCAAGAAGAAAAGTCTTCTTGCACAAAGAGGCCGTATTCAAAATATAGTGCAAAAAATAAAACAGTCGTAGAACATCGTACGGCGTCACGGGTAAAAGTTATCATATTCATAAAGGAACAAATCACGTAAGAATGGACCGTTGAGAAATTCCACGGACCACGATGCTCGAGTGGTGCATTTCAAATCGCTAACGACTGCTTGGCCACGCTTGCATTACGTAATGATGTTTCTGATGATGAGACAAATAGGTTCTATATTGCCGACTACGATAATGTACGAACCGTTAAACACTCCATCCATACTATTACAACTAATGACTTGATATTCGTACTTACCATTTTTATCCTTGGGGTAATTAATAGCTATAGAAACATTGCGAAATATTTAGGATGTTTAAATTACTTTCTTCCTCAATGTATTGGCTGATGGTTATGTGGCTTATGTGGCTTAGATGGTCGTTTAGTTTTTTTTTTAATTTTATTTTATAATAGTAGGTTTATAGCAAGAGGTAATAGTTAATAATTTATTTTATGGAAGACACTGAGATTTTATTCATAGCGGTGGTTTATTGTGAAACGGTTTATATTAGTATAGATAGCACATTGTGATACTTAGTTACTAGATGAACAGTACCTGGAGCGATTGCTTTGTTTCACATATAAAGATAATTTCGAAGAAATTTGCTTTTAAAAAATAATATTATTTTGTGAAAATGATTAAATATCGAGTTTATTTAAATAATGTTCATATTTGCTCTAAAAAATAAAAGTGTATAATCAAAGTCATTTGGATGATATGCCATTAAGTATTGAATATGTAAAAATATTCTGTTCCTTTCAAATATTTTATAACAGTCGAGTAGAATAATATTTCAGTTCAGTGAAATGTGACGCGTTATAAAAGCTTATTCAACTTTCATTTTGTCGATGTGTCATATATTTTCCATTCAGCAATAGATACTTGAATTAATATGAATTCAAATACGTGAGATCTTCGAATTTTTAGTTCCGATATAGTAAATTTCTCTTTGAAAGAAATTAAACTTACTCGAACTAAGATTTTTCATAGCAATTGAACTTCTGTAGGGAAACTCAAAATGTATTCGGTTAAGCTCCAACTTAAACATTTATTCAGAAACTTCAAAAGCACTATGAATCGTCAGAATAAATAATTTAATATTTACCACCGTTTCGGATAGCAGTTTCCGTTTACTTGAAAATGAGCAAAGCAATCTATTTTCTAAGTATACCACCTATATGTGAGTTATATTATTCAATCTCTTTCTGTAATTTGTCTTTAACATACTTATAAGTAGCCAACGAAGGTAAAGTAGGTAATGTACCAATACCAAATGAACTCACTGGTATTATGATCCGTGACATAATTATTGTTAGCAAATAATATAATGTACTCTAATTCTTAGCACTGTGGTATCCTGAGTGTTTTCTTAAGTTTAATCTCAAAGAACACTATTGGACTTACCGTACAATCCAATAGCTTACAAGACAGTGACTCATGACATCCTGAGGTCGTTACCGTGTATTGTTTTAGCCTTATAAAGTCATTGTAACCCAGGTCAAAAAACCGGATCCTGTCGGTCGCCTATGCTCCAAAGAAATACTTGGGCGCTTTAGATGATTCAGGAACGTTGAAGCATATATATTTATGTAATTGTTTATTGAATGTGTAGCTGTTTGTTATTATCAGTTTACATTATGCTCACTATTGAGGTGAATAATCATTATATGAATAATACGTATCGACCTCTATGTTGCGAATAAATCTGTACTCCAAAAAATGTCACCGAGTTTCCAGGGGTGGGTGTTACCTACTACTCCTGATTATACAGTGGGACGAAAGGAAAACAATTTCCTATCAAATACAAAAGAAAGTAGAAAGCCCACGGAGTTACTGAGTAACAAGATCGAGACAAAAATACTGTCGAGATCTCCTAAATTTTAGGGAACGGTTAAAAATATGCTAATGTTAGTCAACGAGAACTTACTTGCTTTTGACCGCAGGTTTATATGCGGGCGAATCTGGGCGGCACAGTTATTTATTAATGAAGTAGCTACGCTAGGCATAGGTGCACGGTTTACTGGAATAGTTATTACGTGAATGAAGGCAAATATCAAACTATTAGTATTTCATGAAAGGTCATTGCGTAGAATATAATGAACATTTTACTGGCGTTAGTCATACAAAGATTATATACGCGAAAATTGAAGTTGTTGAGAATGTATGGATGGTTTATAACTCTATCACGCAAAAACAGCTGATAGAATCTGTTCGAAATTAGGTATAGTAATCAATTATGTAATTATGGTGGCTGTATTAGCTCATAGGATACTTTTTACCCGTATACCACCGCAGGTGACGCCGCGGGTTCCAGTTAGTTTGTCAATATGTTTCTTGTGCTTCAAATCAATTTACCGGAAAAGTTTTCAATGTTCATGACAGATTTCAATTACCATATTTTAATTAACTTTTGCGTAATTATATTTTATATATCCGAGGTAGAATGGTGCAATGAATAGCTCGCTGTAATTAGCGGAAATACAATTACTTATTTTAATGTTAATCGTGTAATTGACCTTATGATCTATTAGTGTAAAATGATTACTATAATATTTTCATAGATTAATAAAATGATAAAAACGCAGTAATTCGTGCTTATGGCTTGGGCTTCGGAGGTCGTAGAGAGAAAAATGTTTATTAGAATTTTTTTAAGTTGTCTTAGATTTGGAGGCATTCATTAAAAAGTATATTGAAATTTAAAACTAATGTTTATATCAATGTGTTTTTTATTTTTTATTTTAGGAAAATAATTAATTAAAATAGTATATACGTAATATAATAGCATGCTTCTAATAAACAGCAATGAGTAATGCTTTCAATTACTTATATAAAATCGCTCGTCATGAACTTTGATAACATAACGGTACCTTCATTATGCGTTCTCAATCAAATTATATGTGAGTTATATTTAATATTAAATAAAACGGGTCTTACAGAGAAATTGAATTCTAACACCTACACAAATATAAGGATATATGTAACTCACTTCAACCGGCCAACGGGACTACGAACACCAGGTACACTCACATACACTTAACTTCTATCTACTATCTCACACTTAAAAAGTATGAGATAAAACAACACTTAAGCACCAATGTTTATCATAGATCATAAATTAAATCTGCTATAATAAATATCTTATAGTTCGTTCGTTTTAAGGTTCGTTAGGTGTTTGATAATTGTATACCGTGCCGCGACGTACCGACAGACTGTGACCGTGGTTGTATCAGCACTGAGTCAGTGACACTGCGCATGTTCCGTCCCTTTCTATTCAACAACTTACCATCGTATGAGTAAGAGAGATAGGATACAATGGAATGTGCGAACAGAAGCCTCCTTAAAGTGTGAGTGTTTCATCTGCGAATCATATGTATACGTAAGGTGGAAAAGAGATAGAAAATTTGTTTAGGATTTGAGATCCACAATGCGACAACAATGGGTAGAAATGTAGGAAAATTAAGGTTCTCCGTGTTAAGGGAAAGCTTTCAATTCGTTTTTCATGACAAGTTAATGTTTTATGTTATATAAGTAAGTGTATAACTTGTAAGTGTGAAATTAAATTGTACAAATAATTTTTAAAGTT
Source organism: Zerene cesonia (assembly GCF_012273895.1). Taxonomy (NCBI): domain Eukaryota; kingdom Metazoa; phylum Arthropoda; class Insecta; order Lepidoptera; family Pieridae; genus Zerene; species Zerene cesonia. Next base: position 8,451,919 of record NC_052114.1, read on the forward strand.
CACAAATAAAATGATAAACTTTCTTATTTTAGAATGATTAAGCTTTTAAATTAATTAATCCCTTAATAATTAAGTAATGAAAAAATAAGTCTTATTATTTCATATTAGATATTCGTCAATGCTACATTAATAACTTTAACCAAATTATTTTTAACATCAAAAATAACGGACTTCTCCTTAATTAGGTTTTTTTTTACTGACAAATAAATAAAAAACTTCTGCTATTGTAATATAGCTCAAATATCTCTGACAATAATTATGAGCATTAGAACAGCAAAGTCAGCAACAGGTCGGTGCGGCAACGTCGCACAACAGAAGTGAAGTTGATGCGATTTTGTGTTAGTGTGCATTGGCTGTAAGACGTTGAGGTTGTGTCGGATTATTCTTACTGAAATATATTTAGTCCAGCGTTAAGACAAAAGTAAAACAATGATAGGGAGTGATTATACGTTAGAACTGTGTAATGTATTCCATTCTGGTCAAGTAAGTACCTACAATTGAGTGTGGATAATGCAATAGTCGAGTTTTTAAAGCTATGTGGGAATAAGTAGCGTATTATGTTAGCGACTTATATTAAAACCTTACTTTAAGAACATGAAACCTCTTTGAATTGCCATAAATTGTCTAATATTGTATCCTTATTAATAGTACAATTGCTAGCTACTAGTATACTAATTTTAGAAATAAATATCCAAACAAAATAGGGAACGTCCAAAATGTATCTCGGGATTTACTCCCGTTGATGTCTTTTAGTAGGCAAGAAACTGATAAAGTTTATTTTAAGGATATCATGCCTATTAAGTATTTTTGTTTGAGTTATTTATTGATTTTTATTATAATGTTATTTATATTTTAATTCCAATTGATTTTTGTGTTTATCAACATTGATATATTTAAACATGAGACGATATAATAATTCAAAGAAGTGTTTTTTTGTTTTTGTTTCAATGAATCTTGGTATTAATAGAATATGCTTAGGTTTATAGACAACTAGCTGCGCCCCGCGGTTTCACCCGAGTAAGTCCGTATCTCGTAGGAATATCGGGATAAAAAGTTGCCTATATGTTATTACAGTTGTCCAGCTGTCTACGTACCAAATTTCATTGCAATCGGTTCAGTACCCTTTGCGTAAAAGAGCAACAAACACACACATCCTTGCAAACTTTCGCATTTATAGTATTAGTAGGATCAGTAGGATTATTAGTGTTAATTATAGAACAATAATTCCTTAATTATTTAATCTGACTGAACGAGTCACTTCTAAATAATAGGTATACTTATATTTTACGTTTCCTTAAAGGTGGAACCGGGCAGTTTTTTCCAGAGACTGACGGGAGGAGTTAAGACTGGAATCATACTCAAAGATGTATCTTTCATTACACATAGCGGAGAAGTTACTGCTATTTTGGGATCAAAAGGTACCCGCTAACACTTTGTCTATCAGATTTCGATAGATTTCCACACCAAAATCTAAATTTACAAATGAATTTTAACAATGAAGCTACATTTATCTACAATATAGATAATCTTTGTAGAAATAGAAAACCAACGAATTTAATAAAAAGTAATTTAGCAATAGTCTTCGTTAACTAAGCCTGCTCAAAGAACTAATGGATCTTGCTTTCAAAATAACAATATCAATACATCATTTCACAGGTAGCGGTAAACGCGCGCTTCTCGACGTTATTAGCGGCCGCGTACCTTCAAAAGGCCACATTCTTCTAGAAGGAGTGCCTTTGGAAGAAGATCACTTCACAAAATCTTGTGCAGTGGTGAAACACTCCACGAAATTACTTCCTGGTCTTACAGTTCAACAGACATTGTCGCTGTCTTTAACTAAGGTACCTAACAGATTAATAAATCCCTTCATATTTTATTACGTCTATTATCTACCCACTTGCAAAATAAAAAGATCCTTATGTTACAGGCAAATTGATTCAAAATTAAAATGAATAATGATTTTCTAGCGTTGTCAAATTATAAAGTTCAAAAATAATAAAAAAATGCTAAAATCCCTGTTCCAGATTTCAGGATATCTAAAATCATCAAAGGTCAAACAAGTGATGGCAGATTTAACATTGTCTCAGGTATAAATCTTTCTTATTTATTTATTTTATATTAGAAAATATTTTCTTGTCGATTGATGTTTTTTTCTACTTTTTAATAGGTTGCTAATAAATGCGTAACAAGTTTGACAAAGAGCGAATACAGAAGACTCGTGATAGGAGTACAATTAATACGAGATCCAAGTAAGTTTTTTTTTTGTGAAAATTAAAACAACTGGAAAAAACACCAGAAAAATAAATTACATAAAAAATCATATTATTATTTTCCAACCTCCATCAGGTCACAATCATGCATTCAATTTCTGCTTAATATTATAAGATCGATATATTCATATCTTTAATATTTTACAGTAATTCTGCTGCTAGATGAACCGACGTGGGACTTGGATCCCTTGAATACATATTTAGTGATATCAATACTGTCTAATGTAGCGAAAAAATATGGCACAGCCATCATTCTGACGATGGAAAAACCACGATCAGGTAAATATTTCAAAAACCAGACCTAAATTTTATTTGAATCCATTAGATACATAAACGAGTTTCCCACCAAGACAAATTTAGTTCTAAAACATATTATATTTTTATAGATGTCTTCCCTTTCCTTGATCGTGTTGTCTACTTGTGTCTGGGCGACGTGGTGTACGCAGGACCGACAAGAAATCTTTTGGATTATTTCGGAAGTATCGGATTTCCTTGCCCACAACTAGAAAATCCGTTGATGTATTATCGTAAGTAAAACAAGAATTTAACAGTATAAGAAAGAAACAATTCCCAATATAAATAATATTATAATAACTTCTAGCATCTTATTACTGTGCTATTTTCTAGTATGTCTATCGACAGTAGACAGACGGTCACGAGAACGTTTCATTGAATCGAATCACCAAATAGCAGCCTTGGTAGAAAAGTTCAAAATAGAGGGACAAAGTATTATGCAGGGCAACCCCACGGAACATAGTAGAATAATAAACCCGAATAAAATACAAATGAACTATGGTAAGCCTGGCGGATTAAAGGTCATTTGTATGTTATACTTGTGAGTATTTGCATTATTAACTTTTTGTGACATTAATTACGAATATTAAACACCCTTACTGTATACAATTATTATTGTTGCAGGCGAATTCTTCTATCGATATTCAACTTCAAAAGGAATGGTATTAAACAAATGACTATGAGGCTTCTATCGTTACCAGTTTATTTCTTTATTTTGTGGATATTTTATAACGAAGCAAAGGTAAAACGATTCATTATAAGAGTCAATTGATAGTGTATTTTAACATGTATTCGATGTTTAAATTAAAATTTATTTTTTTATATAGGATTATCAAAGAGCCTTCATAACGAAGAGCGGCCTAATTTTTAACGCGATGATAGGAACGTATTTCATCAGTATAATGAACACAATATGTCTTTGTAAGTAGATTTCATTCTCCTCCATTCTCATGTAATTTTCTTTGCACACTGAAGTCAAGAAATGGCGAATTTTTTATTGAATGGGAAGGATTAAACTAATTTGTATTGCAAATTTTCAGATGGTCCATACAGAACTCGATACTATCAAGAATCTCAGGAAGGTCTATACAGCGGAGCTAGTCTTTTATTAGCGTGGAACATGGTGTCATTACCATTTTCGTTTCTCACTTCATTTGCATCAGCGGCTATTATTTATCCGTTAGTATAGTTCCATATATGATTTCTTTAAAGATTTAATATTTGTAGTACCTATTAATTATTAAAATTGTAATTTGTAAATCCGTCGTAATTAGTTAAGTAGGTTTTTTTGTGGTTGGTACAAAATTCTACGAATATTATAAACGCGACATAAGTATGGATGGATGGATGTTTTGTAACGCTTTTACCTAAAAACTGCTGAATGGATTTTAATAAAACTGAACAATAATATAGCTTATATATCATAATAAGACATGAGCTACATAAATACTTGCTATTGGACGTGAGTTTGTTGAATAAAACCGTAGGGGCGCAGCTGGAATCCTGGATACAAAAATGTGAAATTTATAACAACAATAATTTTCAGAATATTAGGAGACATCACCGAAAGTATGGACTACGTGTATTTTGCTTTAGTTTTATGGTCATGTTACATATACGCTGAACAACAGTCATTGGCTATTATGATGTTCGTCAAAAACGGCTTGATTGCCGGTATAGTAAACATTTACATCACATGCATATATGTTATGCTAGCCAGCGGCGTCTTAAGGTAACTAAAATGTAGAATATAGATCATTTAAATAAAGTACATGCTATTATATAAAATAATATGTTGGTTGATATAAATTCATTTTCAAAGGAGAAAAAAGCACGCATAAAACTACCACTCAGTTGTCATGCTAAAAGGCAACAAGTTTAAAAAACAAAGCAATTAAATGCAGAGATTACATACTGGCGCTCTATATTCACTAAAATGTTCAATAAAATCGTTTAAAATTACATATAAATAATACTTAATCTTAATTATTTTCATATAGTTGTAGATATATCTATTAGAATTTCTTTTTTTTTCAGATCCTACAAAGGCTACGAAGATTGGCTATTCTATTTAACATACATTACTCACACGAGATATGCGTCCATATTCCTCCACCGAAACATATTCAAGCAGCCGACTTTCAATATTTTACCCTACAGCGACGAAGAAAATTGCACATCCATAACTAGCCTCATACAAACATCCGCAAATCTTAACACAAATTCAAATGCCAATTGTAGATACGCGAGTGGTAAAGCATTTCTGACGGAACGTTTTACCGCCAAAAACTTCGCTGGTGACATTTATTTGACAGGAGACTTCAATCCAGATTTCAATTTAGGCGTTTCTTTTGCTTTCTCTGTGGGCATTATGGTTCTGAACAAATTTTTATATTTAATACCTTTACCGGGTTATATCGCTGATAAGTTTAGGGAATAGATTCTTACTATATTTTACTATTAAGACTATTTTATTACAGATGAATTGCACTCAAAAGACAATTACCATAGATGGAACAAAAAATCAATCAAAATTTCTTATCTAAGAGAAATAGGTAGAAAAATACCTGACATTTTGTATAATAGTTTTCCAAATAAACTCGTTGGCTTAATCTATAAAATATTCTTAAGAGGTTCTGCAACAACAAAAGTATAATAATCACCTTACTCACATATAAAACACCAATTTGTAGCAAGAAAAGATCCAAGGTCTGAATAGTTCAGTGTAATATTAAAAGAACTAGGTTATATGAAAGAAATACAAAATATCTATCATATTCTAAACCCTTATATTTAAAACAATACTTATGTGAATATCTTATGTATAAAAAAGGCATTTTGAAACAAATTTTAATATTGTAAATTTTCAATAATCCACTTAAACAAAATTCCATGTAAAATTTTATGCAATCTTATGGATAACTGTATATAATTGTCTCAGTTTGCGTTTCACTGTCATTTTCAGTTGGTAATGCCAAGCCATCACCTAAAAAAACATAAAAATTTATTTATTAATATAAGAATTAAATATTTAACCACAATATGTAAGCAGTATTAATAAAATTAACTTACTTCCATATAATACAATTGTTTTGTTCAATTTGTTAATTGTGACCTGAAAAAATAATTTCAATCATATAGGAATTATTGTTCACAAATAAAAGAGTAGTTTTAGATAGTGTCATAATAAAAAATTATTCGTAATAAAGGAGTGGAATGAGAATACATAATATTTTTATCAAGTAAAACTTGCATATTTATAAATGGATTCTAGGGATAGTAAAATATTTCCAGGAAAAACAAATGAATAACAATAGCAATCATTGCAAGGGGGCAAACTTTTTAATAAAATATTCAGCTTTCATGTGAACTCTCCATTAAAACTAACTACATAACAAATTGAAAACATAATACTTACTGGTGATAAAACTATTTCTCTATATTTTTTAAGATACACTTTCAAGGGTTCGACATAGTTATCAAAGCCAAGTGCATTCATAGCAAACAAGATGTCTTCACCGTTGATTGTTTTACGTTTTTCCATTTTGCACCGGTCGCTCGCTTCACTTGTTATAAATGACACAAATTCCGAAATGCACTCTTGAATACACTCTCTGGCATCTTTTGCTATCTTAAAAGAGAAAAGTTCATATTTTTGCAATATTCTTTACTTTTTTGCGATTCAAGGGCATCCCTCAAATTCTTCAATTCTTTACTAGGCACTACTATTATATAACATTGAGGGATTACATACATAGAAAACAATTAAATTATTTTTGAACTTGATCCAGTAGGCCTGAGATTACTATGTTCAAACAAATAAATAAACTTTATATATTATATAATACATACATTTTTATATAAGAAACTACTTATTGAAAATTTATCACAATGTGCTTTACATCTTTTTAAAAAGTGAAAATTGATGACATGCATAATTCTCATGTATAGTTGTAAGGGTTAAAAGCAGCATCCTACATTAAATATTATATAACAATACTATACCTTTCCTTTTTCTGGTATTGCTCTTTTCATTATTTTAGCTATGTTGGCTATTGGTAAGAAACGGTCTTGTTCCCGTAAAGGTGTATTCTTATAACCGCTATTTGAGTCCGAATTATTGCCATCTTGGTCTGAAAGTTAGTTCAATATAGTAAAAACAGAAACTAAAATAAACATTAATGACGATTAAATTAATTAATTTACCCAGGCAGTCGTCTGATTTTACAACATACGTCTCTTCGTCAACAAGGAATCCATTATCGAGCCTCACCAAGTCCCCGCTAAGTTCCTCGCCTTCCATGTCTCATAAATTTTGCACAATTTGTTTACAAATTAAATGTATATTATCTAAAAGTTTTGATTATGCAATTTTCTTCAGGAAGAGAATTTAAATTGCCTATGTATTTGGCAATGTACGAACAAATCGAACATTCGACAACAGTGTCGACAACAATTTTAGTAATATGGTGTGTTGACATTTGAGTTTTGACAGTTATTGTAACTTCATACAACAGATAATATAATACTATGCTAGTATACTTATCTATAAAAAAAAAATACGTACTAAATCTCCATAAAAATAAAAATGAATCGCAAATTGCTATTATGCATGATTAATATTCACATAGTATTAATCGCTCAGAGATCACTTATATTTTCTGAAATCGATAGAGTAATTCCTGAGAATAGCGCGTTCGCATAAATAAACACACTTTACAGCTTTATGTTATTAGTTGAGATGTTTTGGTTAACAGGTTAGCTAAGAAATATTACCTTTTAAAAAAAAAACCTTGGGCTTTGACTTTTTCCATACATATCGAATCCATTTATGATTAATGTTGTTATTGTTATTGGTTTAGTTTAGTAATATGTTGTATTTTACTTACTCTGTGGATTGACATTGATGTGTCAATTTATATTGTACTGTCATCAGTCATGTAGAAATGATTATTCTTTACCTACACTCTTTTTTTCTATTTTGAACTACATTTCAAACTAATTTTGAAACTTTTTCTATATGCATGAGACTTCTGCATGTAGATTTTTGGAAATTTGAACATTTTCTTCTTATTGTTGACATAAAAAAACTAAGGTTATAAAGTGTACCAGTAATTTATAGGCACTTCTTGTTCAAATCAAAATGGGTGTACCAAAGTTTTTCAGGTACACCAGCGAGAGATATCCATGCCTTAATGAGTTGGTAAAACAGTATCAGGTAGTATACCTTTCCGATATATTTTCATAATAATAATCTTGAAAAAAAATTCTAATTCAAAACTTATTGTTATGTTTACTTAATTTTTGTATTTATCTTTATATTTGGTAACATACACCATTAATGCTGTTCGATATATAAATGTAAAATTTATATGTTATTAATTATTTTAGATACCAGATTTTGACAATATGTACTTAGACATGAATGGAATAATTCACAATTGTTCACATCCAGATGATTCAAATCCGCATTTCCGGATCACTGAAGAGAAGATTTTTAAGGATATATTTCATTATATTAGTATATTATTTCAAATAATAAAACCTAAGAAGCTATTCTTCATGGCCATTGATGGTGTTGCACCTAGAGCAAAGATGAATCAACAAAGAGGTAGAAGGTAAGTTGTCAGTCAGCACATGTTTCCATACTGATCTCTATGATGATACTCTATGATCACAAAAGTGTCTGGAATTTAACCTGATGAAATAATATTATTATTCTTTGTACAGATTTAGGTCAGCACGGGAAGCTGAGCAATTGGAAGAAGATGCGAAATCAAAAGGTATATAAAAAGTATTCAAAAGTAAACAATATTAATTGTGTTGGTATATGAATAGTGTAACATTTATTAAAGATTAAAATCTAAACTAACATAATATTATAGAGGAAACATTTGTGTTCTGCTGAACTTATGTTTTGTTTCTAGTATAATTTGTTTTTGTTTTATTGTTTATAATATTGGAGGCAAAAAGTGTTTAAAATAAATAAGTACAATATTATTATATTTTAGGTGAAGTGCTTCCTACTGAAAAGAGATTTGACAGCAATTGCATTACACCTGGGACAGTGTTTATGGCACGTTTACATGAACAACTTAAATATTTTGTCAAGACCAAGATGTCAACTGATCCACTATGGTCCAAGGTGAAAGTGATTCTGTCAGGACATGAGGTAATAATCTACACTAATATTATAAAGACGAATAATTTGTTTGTTTGTTTTTTTGTAATGGATAAATTTCAATAACTACTGGACCGATTTTAAAAATTCTTTCATCATTAGAAAGCTTCAACTTCGCTGCGTGACATAGGTTATATATGTACCCCGAGCAAAGTCGGGGCGAACAGCTACTAAAAAATAAAAACAAAGTTTCCATCACCAGTATTAGTGATGGTAGATTGTTATTTTTTTTAATTTGAAGAAAATTTAACTACCTAAATATACCCAGGAGTAAAATTGGAATGTCTGTTTTTAATATTAAAATAAGTGCATTCAAAATTTTTTTCTATTTGTCTATTTATTCAGTATATCTGCAATGGGTTAGGTTCCTTCCTTCTCCCTCCTAAAACTTAGGCGCCTTTTTGTTCAGATATTCCCACTGGCAACATAGGCATTGCAATTAATAACTCATTTGGTAAGTTAAATAGTGGGAAGCAGGTAGTTATTTAGAATGTATAAGAAGCTTCCATAATGAAATTACATATAAACCTGAATCCTTTAAATTTATTAATTGTATGTATTTCCCTTTATTTTTACAAAAATTCATAATATTTTTATGTTTAAGACACCAGGAGAGGGAGAGCATAAAATCATGGACTATATTCGCTGGGCACGCTCACAGCCGGACTATGACCCCAACACAAGACACTGTCTTTATGGTTTGGACGCTGATCTCATTATGCTGGGGATGTGCACACATGAACCTCATTTCGCTCTTTTGAGAGAAGAAGTAAGAAATTGAATTTCATTATTCTCTATCTATTGCTCAATTTGAAATGAAATTTGAATTTAAATTCAAAGAACTAAGATTGATAATATATAAGTAAATATAGTGTCAATCTGGACAGGTGTAAAATTCAATTGCATCAATTAATTAAAATGGCTTCTATGTTATAACATCAAAATTATGATATTATAAGTGATTCTCAATGTCATGCAAGATTAATTACAGTACTTTTTAATATATTTTTTTCTATTATAAATATTTTAGGTGAAATTTGGCAAGACAACGCAAAGAGCGACAAGCCCTGAGGAAACTAACTTCTACTTGCTACACTTGTCGCTTCTAAGAGAATACTTGGAGCAAGAGTTTGTTGGCATTAAGGATAAACTGCCGTTTGAATATGATATAGAGAAAATAGTAGACGACTGGGTACTGATGGGATTTTTGGTAGGAAATGATTTTATACCAAACCTACCCAATATGCATATAAGCAATGATGCTATGCCTTTGTTGTATAAGACTTATATGACTGTCTTACCAACATTGGATGGTAAGTAGTTTTGATTAATATTTGAATTTTTTTTGTCAGTAAAAGTTTTACAAAAGCATGTTATAAGTCCAGAACAAAACAACTTGTAAATACAAGCAAAAAAGATTTTTATGATTATGCAAAATGTATTGAAATTTAGGTAGACCCATTGTATTGTGTTAATTCTGGTGATAGAAATAGTTTTATTGAAGACATAAATCAATCAAACTTTATTGGAAAGAAGTTAGTTGAGTGATAACTAATAGCTGAATATTGTATTAAACTAAAATTTCTTTAACACAGGCTACATAAATGAAGCTGGAGACTTGAATTTAGCTAGATTTGAGGTGTTCATGCAAGAACTGGCTAAGATAGACAAGGAAAAGTTTCAGGACACATATGCTGATCTTAAGTATTTCGAAATGAAAACCGGTAGAAGACCAAATGCATTGGAGAGGAAAGAGGTGATATTGAGTTTTTTTTTTAATGAAATTATAAGAAGTTTTTAATATAATGATTCAGCTTAGCTGCATATTATAATAAAATTTAATGCTAATTATTACAAAATGAAAAAATAATCTTCACATGTTATGTACTATGCATAACATAATCACATAAATGTTATTATGCTATACATTTGTACATGTCTACAAATTTATAATAAAAAGAAAACAAAACAATTAATAACAAACAAATATTGCTATGAATTAGCTATAGACCTTGAAGTTACAGAAATTACAAACATGAATTTATTTTCAGTATAAACCAAACAATGACGACACTTTCAATGTTAACATTGATGACATTAAGGCAAACAAGCCTGATGATGAATTACAGGCATTAATTAATGCTACACAGGAAATGGTAAAATTTTGTCATTTATTTCATAATAATAGCTTGTTTTGTGTGATGGTTTATTTTTTTATATTCAATTGTTTACAATAATTTAATGATTGCTCCTGTAAATTGTAAGATACTAGCCTCTCATCTAGGGTTGAACCAGGATCCAATTGTAGTTTTAAATTTGTTTGAACTGTTTTTTAGTTAACTAGTTATTTATAGATTTATTACTTTAAGCCAACTCTAAAAAATATCAGCCGCCTCTGTAGCCAACAGTCTTTTCAATAAGAACATATTTAGATTTTCCTTACTCTTAAAAGCATTTGATTTTATTTCTTCATTTAGTTTTTAGATGATATCATGGACAATGATGATGAATATGAAGAAACAAGTGATGGTAATTATTCAAAATTTTTTTGTTATTTATATAAATATTTTATTTTGTTTAAGTTATTATCAATATCTTTTTTGTTTACAGAGGAGGCAAACATTGAAATGGAGTTTATACTTCACAAAAAAGACTACTATATGAATAAATTGGACTATTCGAAAGTCACTGAGTAAGTTTGTTTTTTGTTTTTATTTTTTTAATTGCATTTTGCATTATTGCATTATTTTAAAATGCCAATATGCTGATCAGGTGAACCAATATTTTTTGCGTTTGGAACGATTTACCAGCTACGGTGTTCCCGAACAATTACGACATTAGGACTTTCAAGAAAAGAGCGTATATGTCCTTGAAAGGCCGGCAAAGCACTTGTAACATCTCTAGTGTTGCAAGTGTTTATGGGCGGTGTTGACCACTTAACATCAGGTGGCCCACCTGTTTCTTTGCTTGCTCTGCCATAAAAAAAAAATCTTATATAAATCTGTTTTTTAATTGTTCAGTTTTTCAGTTACAAGCACATAAACAGAAGAAAAATGTAGATAATATTATATATTAATTTCCTATTCTAGAAGATTCCATTCCATACTGTTATCTACTTTATAGCGAAGTGTTAGCGGATCAAGCGGAAGGCTACGTGCGCGCAATACAGTGGAACTTATTCTACTACTATAAGGGTTGTCCGTCTTGGTGTTGGTATTATCCCCACCATTATGCTCCATACATATCCGATATCAAGGGTTTCAAGGATTTGAAGATTGAATTTGAATTGGGAGAACCGTTTAAACCGTTTGAACAGGTGAGGGACAGGAACTTTGAAAAAATATTTTGTAATATCAAAAACAACTTTACCTTCTACTTACTTCAGATATATTATTTTTGATTTTATTTGATTTGATTTACAATATTTGCTAAAAAATCTTTATTTATAATAACTTTGTATTTATTACAGTTATTAGCTGTGCTCCCAGCGGCCAGTAAGCACTTGTTGCCAACTCCATTCCACGATCTGATGACAGATGAAGACTCTCCTATTGTCCACTATTATCCGGTGCATTTTGAAACTGATCTCAACGGGAAGATGAATGATTGGGAGGCTGTTGTGCTTATACCGTTTATTGATGAGGTATCCTTATAAGTTGTAATGTTGATTTGTTTTTTTTGTTTCTTTTGTGTAATGTCATAAAATAATTGTGTAATGTCATGAAATCAAGAATTAAATATGTAATATAAAAAAAGAACTACTTAAACAGGTTTGTATTTTTTGATTCGCGACGCTCAGAACCCTGAGTCCAAACGCAATTTTAAATATCAATAGAATTAATTCTTGTTTTTGTAATTGAGAGCTTACAAAAAGGAAAAATATATAATTAGAAAGGTCGTGGAATGTCATTCGATACCAGTGAACTAGTTAAAACCCAATTTTATTTTCAGACAAACCTTTTGTCAGCTATGGCGCCATGTTATCAAAGGCTGACTGAAGAAGAATTGAAACGGAATACGCATGGACCTATGATGGTTTATAATTGGTCACCAGCTAATTTAGGTATTGTTGATATCTTATCATTTGTTTGTATACCTTAACGCTTCTTTTTTATAAAAGAAACTCAGTTGTAATACACCAACTATATAGGGTGTTTTTTTAGGTGCAATGCCTCATTAGTTACATTGATGATTTGTTTTCATAATAATCGGGCTTCTGACTCCTTGCAGCGTTTTTTTTTATGTTCCTTATTGTCGGATTTCGCCCACCACGCTTAATTGAAAAATTAACCTGTATATGGGTAGGTACTAATATTACTCCTCATAATAAACAATTACGAAAACCTAAAATTGTAGCCCCGTGTTCCCTAGTAGGGCATGGAGCAGATGATTTACATCTGTTTCATTGCTATATTTTTTAGGAGAATAAATTGAATCCGAAAAACGCGGTAAAAAGTTACTTTTCTATCCAGGACCATTAAAAGCTCCGCAATACTAACCAGCGATACAGATGAGATAAAAAGTTTTAGTCCAGAAAAAGCTCCGAAATATTTCCTAGCGATACAAATGCAATAAGCAGTTAAATTCGCATCCAGCTCCATGCTACAAAATTTTCATAATACTTCCCAGCAATACACATGTGATAATAAGCTACGTTCCTATCCAGGTCCAGCGAAAGCTCCGGAATACTTCCCAGCGATACAAGAGAATCACGCAATAGAGCAGGCGGTGTGGCGCGCCGAGTTGGAAGTGCCCGGGGACAGGCTGAAGCGCGGCATGTTGCCCAACGCGCAGCGGGATCTGCTGTTCCCGGGCTTCCCCACCATGCGCCACCTGAAGTATGAGGTGAGATTGATCTTTGGGAGCGTTTCGTAACAACATAACCGTCCTGGCAGATTCCGGAGGATGTGGATCCTTATGAGACACAACATGTCCATTCTGGCTTAGTTCCAAAGGAGTTCGATTCTTAAAAGGCACTATATCTAATGTTACCAAATTAAATTAGAAGTATACAAAATTAAATTATTGCAATTTTGCAGTCATATCCTATCATTTTAACTTCAAAGACATTATCATAAATTTTTTACATGTAATAAATAATTCGCAGACAAAACTCAAAAAGTGCAAAGTGAAGGTGTTTGATCAGCCTTCCCGTAACGAGAACATGATAATAAAAATATTGCCAGAAGAGGACACAAACCCGCCAATAGAAGAACTTGCGAAAAATCTTCTGGGCAAAGTCATATGGGTCGGATGGCCGCATCTTACTAGAGCTAAGTAAGTATGAAATTAAAGTACCCAAAATTTGGTTAGATAAATCGAGATTTGTGTGTTGTTTTAGATGGATAATATCTTGAAAAGGTTTTATTCATAATGTTACATACCAGAATATGGTACACACAACAGATAGTGTGAAAAATGTTTGCAATTTATGTAATTATCCATATTTTAACCACTGTTCAGTATTCATTGAGACTAGCCAACTGTGTAGGAGTATATGCACAAACAGATGCGCATTATATTATATATTTATATTATTCCACCAGAGTGGTGTCAGTATCAAACGAGAGCTGTCGCCTGCACCACGTGGACAAGCTGAACATCGCGAACGCAGTGCAGTACTCGATTGAGCACAATGAGGGCAACATGCACAAGCAGTGGATATCCGAACGGTCCACTGTTATTGAACAGTGAGTATCCATATATATATATATACATATATAGATATATATATATATATATTATAAATTCAAAATGCAATTAATTACAGCATATCAAATTTATTATATTTGACCTTTAAAAAACCTTTTTTTTTCTAGCAATATGAATCGACTAGGTATCGCACTGGGCGATGTCCATGTCATCATACACGCAACAAATTTAAAAGGTAATATTTGATTATCAACATAATTTATTTGTCAATTTAAGCCACCAAGAGCCGAAACACAGTTCACAACTAGTTCGGTAAACTGTAGATCTTATATTGATACTAGCTGCGCCCCGCGGTTTCACCCGCGTAAGTCCGTATCCCGTAGGAATATCGGGATAAAAAATAGATGTTGGCCGATTCTCAGACCTACCCAATATGCTTACCAAATTTCAGAGGAATCGGTCAAGCCGTTTCGGAGGAGTATAGAGACTAACATTGTGACACGACAATTTTATATATAAGATTGTACTTGAAGCTTTTATGTCAATTAATATGTATACATAGGTATATATTTTTATTTACCAAAGTTGAAACAGAGTTAGTGTTCAATGAATGTTCAATGAATTCAGTTATGCTCTGCGTACTTACAATATTGACAATAGCAGTTGTAATATAAAATATCAACCCTACTGCTATTATTTGGCTTGATTCGCTGGTCAGATGAAAAATATTTAAAATTTATCATAAGTACTATATATAGACAACATAAACGATATAATAGAATTATATATCTCAATAAGAACTATATATAGACATACTAATTTGCAAGAATTTTGGGGCATTTTCAGGATATAAATACATGATCCAAGACAACACGCGTATGGTGATAGAGGAGGAGTGGTGCGAAATGCCGTGCGGTTACGCGCTGCAAGCCACTGTGGCCAACGCGAAGGCGGCCATACTGCGACCCCCCGCGAAATTCCTCACCCCCGGGGACGCCTATCCCGCGGGGGACAAGTTGTTCCTACTGACCCAGGGACAGTATTATGGATGTCTTGCTGTAAGTATTATTTTGTGATGGCAGTTTTTACAGACAGTGCGTGTATGTGTAAGCGTGTATTTTTTTAAGGTTTCGTTAAGAAATTTGAAAGGTTACTCTATAGTATTCTTTTTGCCTCTATTGTCATCATCAGCCCATACATGTTCCCACACTTGGGACACAGGCCTCCTTTAAAGGTTCGGGTCTTATATCTTAAAGTTTTTTTACGTCACTATTACTGTCTAAAACTAATTTGTTTATCAGCATTCCCTCAATTATTCTTCTTGGCAGTTTATTAGGAATGTCAAAACGTAGATCGTTCTAAGAAAAATGTATGTTTTAATTAATTTCTCGCAGGTGGTGGGATCCGAAGCGATCCGCAACGGTCGCATTAAGGTGTGCGTACGCGAGAGCTTGGAGCCGGTGGCGCGGCCGCACGCCGCCGCCTGCCCCTACCGCGCCGCCAACCACGCCGCCGCCGCTTGCGGTGAGACACA
>NC_052114.1:8468849-8500062 GCF_012273895.1 Zerene cesonia
GTGTGTGTGCGTGCGTGCGTGCGTGCGTGCGTGCGTGCGTGCGTGCGTGTGTGTGTGTGTGTGTGTGATAGCAGAAGGGAGTGTTACAAGTATTGGGATGATAGGCTAACACTATATGGGCTTTCAGAACTGTGGTGATCTATGACAATCTTCGCGACAAAGCGCTTCAAAAATGAATTTTGAGTTAGAATGTACAAGGCTAAATGACTGACATCAAACACAAATTGACATCAGCCTGACAGCATACACCGGCTTGTTTGCACGTGTTAGTTCAGAATTTGAACCAAAATGTTTATATACACTCAAATAAGTTATCCTTAAATCATTTTTAATGTATTTACTTTTTTATTGTAGTCCGCCAAGAGATGTCAAACCCGCCAAAGCTGACAAGAACAATGGAAACGTAACTGTCAACGCAAACAACACTTCTACGAAGGTTCGTTTAATTTATAAACTTGTAGATAATGTATCAGTGTGAATAAATACATATATTTTAAATAATTTAACTGTACGAAATTAAAATTGCGACAATACATAAAAAATTGTTAATTAATCTATTTCTATAAAAAAAACGTCTTTTAAATTTAACAGGACGATGCAACAACATTACTGCGAAGTTTGTTGAAAATAAGCGAAAATGAGACGGATCAGAGCAAGCAGAATAAAGTAAGTTTATGTGCAATACGAATTAATTAATGACACTTGAACACAATAAACGAAAAAAGAAACATAATTATATAATAATTAATTTCAGACCAACCGTGAACAGAACGCAAATTGGCGAAATAAAAACGATAAACAACAAGGCGTCACTCCGCCCAAGTGAGTTTATATTTATGGAAATATTTTTAATTTTTAATATAAGGTTATAAAGCTATTTAAAAATGTATAGAGAATAGGGAAGTCTGAATAATAATAATAATAATTTATGTAATTAATTCCTTTGTTTCAAGCAGCTTTAATCAACCCTTTTGGAACTTATTTGCTGGGTAAGAAGATATATGAAAAAGATTTATATTCGAATTCGAATTTAAATCAGATGAAAAAATCCAATAAAATTACTTATGTGCAATGTTTTTTTTTTACTTTGCTCATTTTTTTTTTTCAGTAAATATAATACACTAGACGCTCCTCCCAGCTCCGCCCGGATAGCAAGGTTTCTGTTTTATCCCAAGGGAGCATTTAATCGGCATAAAAAGTATCCTAACACCCAAGTCAGCTCATACCCTGTGTGTATACCAAATTTCATCAAAATTCGTTCAGTAGTTTCAGTGATTGGCGGACAAACATCCGAACAAACAAATTTTCACGTTTATAATATTAGTATGATTAATATTGATATATTTTATTTATAGAGCGCACGCGCAACAAAGCTGGCGCAAAGACAATGAGAATCTCTACAGACCGCCGGCGCCTTACAACGAATGGGCGAACAGTAACTATCACAAGGTATGCCTTTTCATTATAAAATGATTGTACGGTAGGTAGTCTTATCATAAACTTCATCTTTAAATAAAAATAATTAAATTAATAAAATTATTTTTTGTATAATAGTTAATCCTGTTATATTTAATAGAAATAATGAGCATAATCTATCCGCCTCATAAATATGATTATTTATTTAATTTTATTTGTAAATTAACAGCCACCGACCAATTACTTTATCGAAAAATAGCGATTGAGTCTTAGTTTTTTTACTATTTTATTTTCGCTGCAGCCACCCCCACAAGCATTCCCCGCGTACCCGCCGCCGCAGATGGTGGGCGGCGCGGGGAGTGCGGGCGCGTTCCCGCCCTTCCCCCCGTTCCCCGCGCACCTGCCGAGCGCGCCCAGCACGCTCGCGCCCAGCTGGAAGAAGCCGCATGCGCAGGTACGCACTATCTTTTTAGTAATTACATTTATTTTACCATAAACTTGTAACAATAGACCAAATTTAAATGGGTGCTCATGGAAGTCACTAGTTTTCAAATAAAAAATAATATGTACAGATAAATTGAAAAATCAATTTATTGTTTGAACACTCGCTCTGTCTCTAACCTTAGACTTTACTATTGAAGTCCGAGGTCTTAACCACTGATTCACCACTACACACATGCACAGTAGTTTCAAGCGAAACAAACAAACTCTTCAGCTGTTTATTTTAAATAGAGAAAGTGTTGATTAGTTTATTGACATATTTACTGCTTGCCGTGTAATTTTAATTTTAAAAATACTCACCATGTAGTTAAATATATTATGTTTTAAATATCTTTGAAAGAGATAAATAGGTACCTAAATAAGAATTCTCATACATTGCAGATTCCTCTCCAGCCGCCAGCGAACCAGGCGCGAAGCATTAACACAGTGAACAACCCGTTCGTGCCCCTACAAGTACAGACTAGCCAGAGGTGAGAAGAAAATTATTTTAAATTTTTGTTTTTTATTTGAAAAATTTGAAAGGAAAATGTTATGTATAAACTAGGCGCTTGTCCAAGTTAATTGAGATAAATACATATAGCCCATAGGACTCTGGCACTCAGGATAAATAGTCAGAAATAGCGTTACTTGATAGATTATAAGAAAATAATACTTTTTGCAGGCGTGTGCACAATGTTAGCCAACCGCCGAGAAATATGGAGGGGATACCAGCTCCTAAATCAACGCTTCCAAAGCCGCAGCCAGTGCTGCCACAGGTGAACAGGCTTTTATATTATCTTTTATTAAAAATAAATTTAAAAGTCTTTATGATACAATTTGAATGTTTATACAGAAAATAAATAAAGTGAAGTTAAATTCTTTATTATATTTGCAAATTAACAAACTAATTTGAATATATGTAGGTACATATTTTTAAAAACATACACATATTTTGATCATGAGGCGGATATAAAGCATTGCAATGCTATAAAACTAAATATTAAACAGCTATTCTATTTTAAGCCACCACAGAACCAACAACCAGTGCCAAAACAGCAAAAGAAAAAGAAACCGAGAATAGCAGCAAACCTTCCCTTTCAATTGGACTAAATTATGTGTTAAATAGTATATTTTGTATTAATAAAATATGGTCTATTTTTGTCTCATGTTACTACGCCCACGCCAATAAAGATACGAATTTTAAATAAGAACTTCGTCTCTTTTACACATGCATGTTGTTGACGATTTTTAAAATTTGTTTCCATATTGGCTCGGGTTAACTTGAAATTTAGTATTTTAATAGCAACACATATCATTTGCGTTGTAATTTTTAAATTTAGTGTTTTATTATAGGGGTACGTAGATAACATTAATCGTATAATTGTGTTGATTCAAAGAAATCGAATGTCGTTTATAATCTCTTGTATTTTACTAAATGACAATATGGTGTTTTGATCTTTTTTTTTTTATCGGTAATTAGGTAGTCATAGTCAGATTTTTATAATACACTGCAAATAAATGACGATGAAAATGGTGATTATTTATACATTTTGTAAATATTATGAAATGTGTGTGTTTAATGCTGTTTTTGTGTGAAGAATTACAAAAAATATGTTCCTGTTTTAAGTTTGTGGTACATACTTTTATTTAAGTAATACGTTGATATTGTAAGTGTGACTAGTGTTAGGTTATACTTTTTTAATTATGAGAATAATATCCAATTCACTTCTGGGAGAGATTACATTTTTGAAATAAAATGCTTCAGAACATACCTTTTAGTTTTCCGCATCATATTAAGTAAATAGTTTTAATCGTTGGCAGCTATTATTTATGTGAATAGTTTTAAGGAATTGTAGACTCTATTTCTACCTTCATTAAAGTACAAATGGATAAGTACACTAGTGCCTGTCTTAGTACTTAATTAGTTTCAAATGTATATTATATTATGTATTATACCAGCCCTTTTCTACATTCAGTTACATTTTTGGACAACAGCTATATTATTTTTTTGTCATCTTTATGTAAATTAATATCACTGTGTTAGCAGAATATAGTGTAAATTTAAATGAATTTAAAATATTTTCATATGTTTTTATTCACATAATATGGAACGTAGCTTTTAGATTTGTTTTAATGAAGTCTTTTTCATACTTGAAATGACTGTATATACTATGTGATTTTAAATACACAAAATTATGTTCAAAGTGCGTATTTAAGGCCGAAATTTCGAGCGGGTGTTCAGTAACCGACGACGTCACAACCTGGGACCTGGGTCATTCAACAGTCGCGCTCTAGTTCGTTTTTCACTACATAGGAAAATCTTAATTATTAAGTTGTGTGGTAAAAATTAAAAATAATGTAGTGTCAACGAAGAACGTATCTATATATGTCTGTAATATTGCTTATCAAAACTCAATCATCAATAAACACACTATAGTTAGCGCAAAAACAAATACAACAGAAAACACGTATTTTATAAATTATTACCAATGCGTTGAACCAAGGGCCGCAACGTGCCGGTCGTACCGTATGATCCTGGGCTGAACGAGATCGTGACGTCATAGTATGAAAGCGACTTGTCTTGAAATTTAAAAAAAAGGCTCAACGTCTCATGGTTATTACTTCTAAATGAACGTAATTTACATGACCTACGACCCGATTTCAGATTTGTTTATATTTTGACCCTTTTGTGTTCTCATTTCATACTTTTTCTAATCACTAAAATAAATTGTAAGATCTCATTATGTTGTTACATATTGTATCTCAATAAATATACAAAAATAATTTTGTATTTAATTTCTCAGTATAAAATAATAATTTCATATTACATATATCGATGAGATGCTAATAGTGCAATGTGGTACTATTACATAATAAAAAACCTTTTTTCATTATGTATTAAAAAAAATTTTTTCTTATGAATTGTACTATATATTATAAACAAGAACTAATAAAGAAGAGGTAACTAAATTTCTGTTTTATTTAATTCTTAAGAAGCATAGTAACTTATTGATAAGATATTGTTTTTTACTTGTAACAAATAAGATTTCAAAAGCTGTAATTTTCTATTGCAAGATTTACTAATGTGTCAGTTTGACTGCTTAACCACCATGAACCCATGTATGTCGACATCATCATATGTCATTAAAATAATACTGTGATCAGATTTTACTATCTAAACATTTCACAGTGGCCATAATGTGTTACAAGTTGTTTTTCTGTTTTCTAATCTTTGATCTTAACTAACGATCTACAAATAAAAATGCATTTTCATATTATGATTCCTTTTTATTAATTACATCTAATCTTACGTTTAAAAGTCCATAGCACCTTCTAGAAAACACAAACAGTCCACTTTATTTATGATCACATCGAGATCCTTCTTGGATATTGTTTTTCTTTTGTGATGTGTTGTGTATGTAAATGTCTCTTTTGCTATTGACTCCAGAAACATTTCCTGCAAATTAAAAATAATCTTATAATTTAGCTGTTGATTTTATTGTATGGAAAGAAATAGATTAAAAATTTGTTATTTGTTCACAATATTTATTAAGCTTTATATTTGTTTCATTTCAATATTATTAATCCTTTAAGAATTCTTAAGTTATTAAGTATATACAAATTATAAGATAAACAAAGAGGAAGTTTATAGTACTAAATCAGGCCTTTTCTTAAGTTCAATGTAAAGTATTAGTTTGTTTATAATTTGGGCATGAATGTTAGAACCTATAAAGTTATTCCTTGAATAATATCAGTAACAATCAAAGATCACTGGATTATACAAACCGTAGCTTTAGTTACTAAAAATACAGCTTCAGCATTCACTATGTGAACATCAGGATCCATCTTCATTATATTTTTTATTCTAGCCATTGGCAACCTAGTGCTTCTTACCACAGGCTCACTTTTAGCATTTTGAATTTTTTTTTCTGGAGGTATTTGTTCTTCGGAGTTAAATATTTCAGAATTTTGAATACTGTTCAGTTCAGTTTCGATTATTTCAGATTGATTTTCATTTTCAAAATAATTTTCGGAATCATCTATGACATCAGAGATATCTATTTCCGTGTAATGGTCGTCGTCACTCATTGTAAAATACGTATAAATTACAACTACACTCTTAATAAACGTTTAGTGAGCACTGAACATGTATAAATTATAAATTAAAAAATAAACATTCAGAAAATAATACTTCAGATTCAATAATCATAATCTCTGTCAAATCGACATACAGCTGACAGCATGAAAAACCGGCGCCAAATATTTTAAGACGTCAAAAGTATAATTTGTCATTTTCTTTGATCAGAATGTCCGGACACTGGCAAAATTGTGCAAAAACATCATTGCTATTCCACAAAAAGTTTAATTGAATTGATCAGAATGTCATTTTACATGATTTTCATGTGACTTTATAGAATGATTCATGTTTTATGTGACTCGCGAAATCAATGTTACCTTGTCAATATCTGCGTTTGTACAATTAATTGAAAATAATCTTCGTAATTAAAAATTCCCTTAAATTAATTTAGGAATACACCCCATACCTACGTACGTGGCAACAATTAAGCATACTAAAAAAATATTAAGTCATCTTTAACAAACATCATTTTTATTATTTTTTTTTTATTATGTGATTCTTATTAAGATTTTTATTATTATCAAATTGTTATTAATAAATATGTTATTACTAAGGAAGTTGATTTGTTCTGACGAGCCTAGTATATTACTTTGTGGCTTGACCAACGATGTCGGTTTTTTCAATTAGAATTTCAAAGAATTTTTTGTATTTTTTCAGTATTTATCACTTGATCAAAGGAATATTATTATTGGGAGCTTGATTAAGAAGTCATAAAAGTTATAAAATTCGAATTTCATGCCTGTACCCTAGTGGTAGAGGATCCGATATAACGTCGACCTATTTAAATGGATAAAAATTAATCAATAGGGAATTTAGTTTACTTAAAAATTATAAAAAATGTGTTGCCTGATTAGATCGTGGCCAGGCTATAATTAGTCGAAAATTGTAAAAAAAAATTTTCCACAATTGAGCTTAACGAGAAGAAAAAGAGAAAAAATAACAATAACGGTAAGCACACAGCCCATAGAATATGTAAATGCAGGGTTGCTTATTTCTTAATGGCATAACTTTCGGGCTGCCAGGTGTAAACAGGCAGCTCGTAGTTATCACCCATTTGTTTAATCTATTGGCAAAACATAAAAATAAGCTCTTTAATAAAGGGTTGCCCATAAAGTCGGTCCTGGATGAAGGTTGCTGAATATTAAAAATTTATATTATAGTTTTCCGACGGTGACAAAGACACACTCACACTAATGAAACTTGAGTTGGCATTATCATTTGATCTCTAGCACTCTTAGTTAAAGAGTATAGTATTATGTTTTCTGTATTTATGGCCGTAAAAACCCTTTGTTTGTTTCTACGTTATATTACTTAAACAGTATACTTTTTTCATAATAGTTACAGATTTGTAGCTTTCTATACAAAACAAAATTGCATGTCTCCATCCGCGAGTTTCAGAGATCCAGTAATTATAATAAACGTTCTCCCAATGACGAGGTGCAAAATTAAAAATTGAACACACAATTAGACATCACACAAAAAATGTTTGCAAAAGAAATATAAAAAATTAAGAGACTTTTTAAGATTCAAATATCAAAACTTCTGAACTATATATACCATTGGTCAAACACACACGATAAGAGCAATAATTTTTCGATTTGGAAAATTCAGATTGCCACGTAATAATATATATAGTGAGTGAACAATATAATCATTGTTTGTCTATTGCTACTTAAGTTTTTCTAACCATCGAGTGCAATCGGTAAATCTGGTGGTCTTTCTCATTACGTGGGATTTAAATGAAACAAATGCATCAGTCGTAATAAAATATAATTATCAGTTCGTGTTGAGTATTAAAACAATATTTACATACACATTCGTATTATATACACATCTAAAACGTAAGAGCTACATAATGATTTTATGTACAATATGAAAACTATAAAAGTAAACCTTAATCATTGTGCTATAGAAAATTCACGAACAAATTTTGCGTATTTAGTAAAACATAAATGGAAATGGCTGTAAATTTGAGATCACTCCAAGTCATAAAATCATGTACCTATCCATTTTAAATTTGTTTCAATTATTACTTTGTTCTATCCGAACAATTATTCACAATTCACATTTTACAATGTCGATTGTCAAATATGTAATTATGTTCTGTCAAAATTCAATTTTCCAAAGATATTCATTATTTATACACCACTTCATAGAGGAAATTAAGTTTTAGAATAATTGTCTAAAGAAATGTAAATCGACATGGTAAGTACATGTATAACACGACTTTATTGTTGTTGTTGCATTATTCTTTTAAAGCTTTCGACATGATCTGTGACGTGGTTTCAATAAAATTCATTTTATGGACGTGTTGTGTCCTTTTTCGACGAAATTACTTATAATTTGCTTTTACGCTCACAAAGTTCGTAAGTAGTCGTTTAAATTTTCGACATTAAGTTTTTTTACCTTGAGTGTTGAGTATAATTTGATAACAATCCAAACATTCTATCAAACACATTCATATTAAAATAAAACTAGTGTACATATCGAATTCATTTTCAGTATATTAATATAACAGTTAAGGCACTAACGTGTATAATTCTAACAGATAATTATTTATACTAAGCTTTGGGAAATCCGTGCTAATGCCATAACAATCTTGTATGTTCTGTGATCAATGCAGTCATTTACAATATACCTATAAACATTTCTCCAATAGTAAATGGATTTAATTATTTTACGTGTTAATTGCAGTTGTTTTACGAAATAATATTAAAACTTTTAAATTATATTGCCATGCAATCCAAATTCAATTATTCCGTTTAATTTAAAGTAGATGGTTTATTGTTAAGGATTATTTATTTATTAAAGAGTTAATACAAGATTTTACGAATTTCACAATCACCCTACTGTAAGCACAACAACTTCTTCCAGATAGATCTTTTTGGCTGTATGACTGGCAACCCTGCTAAGATGGCGGCATCGAAGGCGTCTTTCAATTGTTTTCTTGTTTTCGCTGACGTTTCTACGTAGACAGCGTTTATTTTTGCTGCCAATGCTCTTGCTTCTACTTCGGTAACTGCGTGTTCTCCTCGCGCCTGGAAAAAAAGTACATAATCAAATAATTGAAAGCAATTTTTTGGCGCAGTGTTATTTTATAAAAATAATTCCTTATGATCATGCGATAAAAACTTAATTGTCTTTACACTTTCTTTTCAAATAAACACGTTATTATTTAGAAATCTGCACATGACCAGCGTGGTGCATTGTACCAAAAATAAGTGTGTGTGTGCAATGGGAATAAATAGTAAAAAAGATTGAACAAGACGATGATGTTTAAAATTTTCTCAAATAAATGTTATGCTAATTTTAAATTTGAATTTTGATTAACTTACTCTCAACGATTGTATAACCCGCCCATCGAGCGCCAAGTCACTCTGTGTGCCGACTAGAATTAAGGGCGCGTTCACACCCGCGACCGCTCGCGTCCACCGGTCCGCGACCGAACGGAACGTCTCCGGTCGCACCACAGAGAAGCAAAGCATCAACACATCGGTGCCTGGGTAGCAGAGCTCACGGAGTTCAGACATCGAATCCTGAAATTGAAATGAATGAAAATAAGATATTTAATTAAGATGCGGCAACACGGACAATTTTTAACATTGACATTTTACCTTTTACCGCCAAATTCTTTTTAAAGCGCTTGTGTATATTATCGCATTCAGCGAGTTTTATAGAAATCTAGTTAGAAACGCATTTAGGAAGGTATAATCGCATTTCACATTTTTATTTCTTCAATTATTAAAAAAAAACATTAAAAAGAAAAAAACGCACCAAGGAAATTTGGTTTTTGACAAAAATATTCCAACCGCAAGATGTTAATTTCCATAGAGGTTTTATCAACATTTCAAAGTCAACATAAGTGAAAGTGTGTACACAATCAAATCAGAGGGATTGGTTTTTTATTCGCCGAGACAAATCAATCAATATGATTGCATAATTTTAATAACGCCTTTACAGTGATGGAACATTCACGTATAATAAGCAAAAATTACAAAATATTGAAATGATTTCGACACACTTTGATCGTAGTTAACAATCTATTTTAAATGGGTCCTATCGCAGCAGCACTGTATATAAGAAAAGAGTAATATTAATATTATCTTGTTGTAGCGTGTTGCTTTAAACTATGAGAGTAACCCATATGCTACCTATGTAATCCTACAAAATTAATGTGTATTATACAATTTTTTTTTATGCGTGAAACAGACTGATTATTTAAACAAATTACTACATAGATATAGCACAAAGGCAGACCTCTCAGTTAATGTCAATTACGCAGTTATAACAACTATTAACTAAGTAGATCAAGCGTAATTAAGGGGGGATAGTTTCACCGCATCGGAAATTATAGCAGGCGGTAATTTTCACCTACAGTATGTTAGCTTATATCGCCTCCGGTACGTAATATTTATTGCAATATACGTATTTATGCCCTACATTCTACAATAAGCGTTGAATTATATATCCTAATATTTATGAGGGTAATAGTTTGAAATTATATGCAAGTAGTACGATATAAAATTAAGCACTTTTATTTTATTTTAGAAGGTAAATTGAGGGTAATGTTCTGTAAAATTTAGGCCCTGTCTTTCATTTTATTATAGATCATAGTTATGGGAGTTATTATTAAGAAAATTATCATAGAACATAGATCATAAATTTTTTAATTTTTTAATTTTTTTTTAATAAACTATCTTAGACTTTTTTGATTTTTTTTTTTCGGCGTAGAACTGGAGAATTATATTTATCAATCTATTTTTACATAGCTTTATATGGCAATATCGTATCAGAACTTCAAAAATTTCAGACGACAGAAATGCTATGATATCTCTCAAACATGTGTAAATACAATAAATCAGTTCCCACCTATTGAACCGTGAAGTACATACCGTGAAGTTCACACTGAAGTTCATAACAACAGCCATTCATTGCAGGTAGAGAAACTGTGGGAATCCCGGCATGTGTATAAAACACAAAAAATGGACAAACGTTTGATCAAACACATTGCGATCACAATGGATGCACGTGCTTTTGGCTCGACAATATGGCCCATGCAATAACAGCTGGTTGGGGCAGGTGGGGCCGCAGGACTTGCACAGACTTGCAAACGGATGTTGTACAATATGTGAATTGGCGATTGGAGCACAGAAACCTTAGATTCTCTCTACGCCTTGGCATGCGCCTTATATCCGGCTGAAGCCTTTCTCATACTTTTTTATCATGAACTTATCTATCTACCTATTATATTATGATTTCGTAAATAAAAACCTTTAATCCTTGTCATGCGTATCTATCAAAATTTATAAAATCCGTGAGCAATTTTCATCGAAACGGGTTGTTACCTCTCCTAACTGGCTAACATATTAAAAAAATACCTAATAAATATATAATAATAAAAGAAATAACAAAAATTTAACAAAATAAAAATTCTGGAATGTTATTATTGTATTAAAAAACGATGCTAATTGATAAAACCATCTAATCTTAGCTTTAACATCTATATAAGAGTCGTGAATGAACAAAATAAACATCTCACCTGACCAGCTGTATCACAGATTTCCACGCAGACTGGCCGATCGTCTACGTCCACCACAACTGAAATAAAAAAGAAATAGCTCAAATATCTGTTAAATAGTTGTCAAATATATTTCAGTCCAAAAATCTTATATATCTATATAATAATATCGAAGAAGTCTTCAAGGTGAACGTGGTTTGCATGTTTTCGAATTTTAGCACTTTATCAAATTTATTTTTCAACCTAAATATGATGAAAACTGCTACGATTCCTAGGATCTATTATCTAACCTACGCAAAGAATTAACTGCATCTTTATTATTGTTTTTGCTACGTAACCCGTCTGCTGGCTCAATGCTCATATAAAGTTAGGTGTAATTTTGTTATAAAAATCTTCGTATCGGCTCATTTGCATAGTCCATGCAAGTAACTTCAGAAAAACGCAAGAACCCCAAGCAGATCAATAATTAGCTACCGTTAATTAATTGGTAATTGCTATGAGCCACGCCACCGATCTTAATTAGTAATCGAATTATGCAGTACAGTTACTACTTTACGGTTGTATAATTCCCAGTTATGCTTGGATAAGCTACTTTTTGTCGGAACAAATATTTTTATTTTGAATAGTTTCCTGAATACAGATAACATAACTTTGAGCCAACACCATATACAGATACTACTATTATAAACGCGAAGATTTGTAAGTTTGGATGGATGGATGTTTGATACTCATTTACGTAAAAACTATAGAATGGATGTTAATGAAATTTAACAATTATAGCTTATACATCAGAATAAAAAATGAGCTATGTAGATACTCGCTTTTGCTCGTGGGTTTATCCGCGGGTGAAACCGCGCGGCGTAGCTAGTAATATATAATACTATACAAGGCCATACATAACGTTGTTAACTAAAGGATGCGCATTCGTAAAGTGATTGAATATACCGTATTTATTGTGTACCTCTCGAAATTGTATTGACTTCCAAATTATATAGAAGTATGTATCAACATTAAAAGATAATATGGCAGTTAAGATCTTAGGTACTAAAGATCAATAAGCAATAACAATCAAGCATTTAAATTGAAAATGTAACTTGATATTCTTTAAACGAAGATGCTCATCTTTTTGCATTTAATATTAAGCAAACTAACGCGTGTTATTTATGATTAAACTGTCACTTAATTATTCAGAAAGTTCCTACATCTACTCAATTGACTGGATAAAGCTATGTACATAATTGAGGGCAATTACAATCAAAACAAACCAGACAGGCGATACGATAGTGTGTTGTCTCCTTAACATCTCGTTAATCTGATACTGTGCTACACCTCGACCCATTTCCTCTGGCGTATCTTCATTATATAAACACGTTTATGACAGGACGACGTGATAAATCGCGTATACAACAACGATTTCTCACAATCTGCCTTGAAGAGATCCAAATTTATTTATTTGCTAAAAAAATAATATGTGAATGCAGCATCTTAAATGTTACTTGACTTTCTTTGAATAATATTTTTTTATTCCTCTTAATCGCCATTTACCTAAGAGTCCATATACAATAGATCCATTAAATGCATAATTTATTTCTTTACAGAAATATCTTTGTGCGTGAAAAATAGCAAGAAAACGTTTAAAATATTTTATGTTCAAACTAAGCATATAGAACATTGATTTATTCAGCCAGTATTAACTAATATAAAAGTAAGGTCGGCAATTTATCGTATCGAATGCCCGGATGCACTCAGTAGCGGTGTATTATGCGAACATCCTGCATTTTGTTTTTACTTCTATGTGAATTTTTTCTATATCAATGCGAAATGTATTTTTAGCGATTTCAGCTCTTTTTACGTAGAAGCTATATGTTTTAAAATGAAGACCCGTCGTAGACTGATAATGACAGTATACCTACCTATTAATAGTAACATATCTTATTGGATATCTATTCAGGAAGGTATTTTTGTAATCAAATTTGAACCATTATAAGTTTATACAGAATAGGCTAAGTGAAGCTAAGAATTAGACTTATCATGAATTGTCAATTGGCTATTTAGAAGATATGAGTTATTATAAATGTATTATATGTAGTCATTATTTTTGCGATAGAAATTCTTAAACGTTTTTTTTAAACATGAGGTTTCTTTAATAATTAGTAACTGTTATCACATTTAGTTTGTTATCTGTATTACGTAAAGATTATATTATATTGTTTGCTTTTATCCACGGAAAGATAGATAAAGGTTTACATATTTTTATGTGGCAGTTAACAGATTTCTTATTCAATCTAAGTGCAAATAGAACATATAAAAGTGTAACGTAAAAAACGATGGTTAAGAAATAGAGTAGGTATATAAACTTTATTGAACACACCATCCGGTTGAAGTCTCTTCTGTAAAATCTTTTCAGTTGTTTTTGAAAGATACGTTATGTATAATGAAAAAAATTATTTGTGTTTTTTTTTTGCGCTCAACTGTCAGTTTTATTAGGTCCACAATATATTTTTAAGATCAAGGCTAACATTACAGGATTAAATAATGAATACAAATACTTGTTTTATTGCACTCAACAAATTTGAAAGTCCCGTGAGACCGGAAATCTCGTTTGAAAAACGAAATACACAACCAAAAAGTCTTGCAACATACGTAACACGTTGTCCACAAAATAATTTTTCATTACCGCGTGCAACGAATATTTTATTCATTAAAACGTCGCATAAATCAAGTGCAATTAAAAATTAAGCAGTTATTGATGAAGCCATAAAGTTTAAACTGGTCTTTTGCATGCAATGTGTAATGCGACAGCGTTTAAGTGATATTTAATATTTCATTTTATCAAATGATTCACATTATTATTAATATTGAGTTTACTAAACGTTGTTCCAATACGAATCCTACTAATATTATAAATGCGAAAGTTTGTAAGGATGTGTGTGTTTGTTACTCTTTCACGTATAAACTACTAAACCGATTGCAATGAAATTTGGAACGTAGACAGCTGGACAACTGGAATAACATATAGGACAATTTTTATCTCAATATTGCTACGGGATACGGACTTACGCGGGTGAACCGCGGGGCGCAGCTAGTGACAAATAAAATAAAAGGAAGATGTTTGAATTTTGGGAACATCAGTTAATAAGATTTTTTAAATTTTTGACAATGTCAATAATCATTTCAGATATACGGATTGGTAAATACTATGAGAATAATTGTCGTGTGCGACCATATAACAAAATTGCAATATATTATCGGCATTTTCCGAATAATGTATCCGTCCAAAATAAACCGTTGTATAATCATTAAATCTTGCATTTCGTTTATTTTAAAAGTAAATACTAGCCGATTGGCATTTTTATTGTTTAAATACGACAATACGCGACAAGATGAACCAAGAAATGTGACATTGAATCTTATCCTGCCAGTAAATTACCTTTTATGCAAATAAGAGTTAAAACACGCGGAAACATCTCCCGGCATTTACCACGAACAATCATTAATCTACATTTAACAAAGACACAACCTTTGTTCAGGTCACAACATTTATTGGCATTTATTAACGCCCTAATGAGATCGACCCGATGGCGCCAGGACGCATTTACCTACTAAAACCTATTTCTCTTTGACCTATTTGAACACAGCAAGTTTGACAATTACGCTATCAGTGACATTTAGTAGCATTTTGTTAGACATTGTACTCTATCAAATGGTTATCAATGATACAAGAACGCACTGCACTATATATAACTGTACATTAAGTACATATCTGACGGGGTTCATTAAAAATCGGTCTAATGGAAATTGCGATACTATTCCCATGAAGATGTTATGATTCATTATGTTCAAAAGGGCCAACATTTTTTTGTGCTGCGGTCAGGTCAGAGTGCATAAGGTCTGAACGTGAGAAGTTGTGTTGGTTGTTAACACGATTAGCACAGTTGTTAAACTAATCTTAGTAAAGTTAACATAGATGCATTTGCGTCATAATTAATTCTGACGTACATTTAACTTCGTATAATTAAGAATTAGAATTAAATTGTTTATGAAAGTTATTCATTAAACATATTATATTTGAGAAGCATTTTTTTGTCATCATTGTCAAGCCAAGGGTGGTATGCACCTTTGTGATATAATGCCTTTATTTAATATAAAAGGAAAGGTGATTTCAATGTTCTCCGAATTCAGTAGGTAATAAAAAGGGTTGATCACGAACGTTTCATATTAAAATGATAACGGTCGAGACATAAATCGGTCAACGAAAGTTATCATCGTCCTAAAGAACTTTAAAAAGATAATAAAAGATGTCTCGATTAACAAGAAATAACGGAGCGGATTTTATCGGAAGCCAAAATCTAACTAATTATTGGGTCAGGTTTTGTTTTCACCATTTAATTTCCATATCTGTGATTTATATAGAACTTAGTTGTAAACCCAATGTTGTAAAAGCGAAATATATAGAAATATAGAAATATAGTACAAAAATTAAACTAGATAA
Source organism: Zerene cesonia (assembly GCF_012273895.1). NCBI lineage: Eukaryota > Metazoa > Arthropoda > Insecta > Lepidoptera > Pieridae > Zerene > Zerene cesonia. The sequence goes on from NC_052114.1 coordinate 8,484,894, forward strand.
CTCTTATTTTGTTTCAATTGAAGCATACATAATGCTACTGAAAGTAAAAATTAGACGGATAAGAGGTATTATGTACACGGACGAATAGTTCACGAATATATACATAGATGAATGCATTATCATGTACCAACATAAGTAACACAATAATGTTGGACTTGCTTTGCAGTTTATGAATGTAAAACTATCTTTGCACGTATTAATAATTAATAAGATTATTCTTACACATTATTCTTATATTCTTATACATTAATTTAACAATACAACCAATATACAGGTTAGATGATATAACATAAATAGTAAAACAACTCTAGTTTTTTCAAATGAATACATAATTACATAAGCTATAAAGTTCATTATCCAACGGTTCATTATTATGAAACTGCGGACTGATGAATGCCCTGCATCCAAATACCTCATTGAGTAAACAAAACGCAGTACATCGGCAGGATGTTCATGCATTCACGTCACTAGGCATTGTTTTGCTGAAATGTACAAGCAGCATTGTATAGGAGTGACATGTGTTTACATATCTCGATGGTTCGGGCCTGATGATAGATGGTTAACCATTATGAAGTTTAATGCATAAGTTTTAATACAGTTTGAATCGATTTGTTGTTTCTGCTAAGTATTACGGTAACTCGAACTCATGCTTCTTAAAATGGTTATGTTCCTTTAATAGTATTCTTCATGGTTTTCTCCAATATCATCAGATAAATAAATTTATGAAACTAGGTTGTAAACGTGGTGTGTTAGCGCATAATAAAATGTAATTTAAAAACCTTCTTTTCCGTTTTCTAGATAGGTTCAACCAAATTATATAAATATGTTTAAAATATGCACAATTTGTGTAATAAATAAGTGTCAATAAATCCTTCTGTTTTTAAAGTATCTACCATCGATAAAGAATATAATGGATATAGATATAGGTAATAATGACGACGCATCATAAAAACATTTTTACAAAGAGTTCCTATAAGGCATATTATGTTATATAGTTTCCATTGTATGCGAGCCTTGAGGTCAACATAAATAGAATAATTCTTACGTACAATCAAATAAACATATCGCCAGTTGCAGAGGTTAGCGACCGCATTCATTCTCTTCCTGTGTGACGTCTTAATTGCAAAATTTATCTCTGTTATCCTAGTACAAGGCATTTTAGATTAAGCTCATTTTCAACAGGAAATCAAGTGTTTTCACACCAACTGCTTTGATTATTGAACAGAAGTAGTGTGTGTAAGAATAACAGATAATTAGAATATTAATTAGCTGCTAGGCAGTTCGAAAAATCGTCTAGGATAAAATTTGAAATGAAAAAATAATTTTTACCTAACTATTACACACAGTTACAAATTTGTATTAAATTTCATGTCAGTATTCATTTGGGTCACATTTTAATCATACTAAAAGATCTTGCCCAAATTGAGGTTAAAACCTCTGGAATGATTTCCATGTCTTATAGAGATGTATCCTACGAGTGTGCATGTTATATGTATGTTTTCTGGCTTTATTTCCGTTGTATGCATTGTCCTAAATATGCGGCTGGTCTTTGTGCAGACTGCAGTGCTGAAACTATCATTTTCTAGACCCTTGTCATGTATGCAGATTTTCATATAGTGAAAGGTTAATAATGCATTATAAATTGTCTTCTCCGCAGTTTATGATTTTGAATAAAGTTTTATTTCGAAAATTTTTAATATGATTTTTATTTTTCCGTGGAAGGACACCTGAGCTCTGTAGAGGTTACGATCATGTCGACCATAGATTGTATGAGGATGCAGGCCTTGTGGTTACTGACCAAATGAAACCATAAAAATCAGCAGGTAACTCTACCTTTAAAAAATTATGTGGGTTACGGGAACTTTTGAACATGTATTGTGTACACCTCAATATTGTTTAGACTTTTAAATTTTTGAATTATCGACAAAATCACGATTTCTGTTAAATTTTCATACAAAAATTTATTTATTTGTATTATTGAAATGTTTCGGTTATCAATTATTTTTGTTCCTAATGTGCAATGATTTCTAATCGTAAATCGAAAAAAGTTGATACTATATTATAGACTAGGTTGTGAAGAATTGGTTAACTAAGAACCTACATCTTAAATGAATCGTACCAATAACGTGCGAAGACAACACAGCCAGTTCCACCGATCATTTTTTATTATATGGACAGACAAGGTGATTAGATATTTATGAATAGGGTTGCTGATTTTGATTTTCGTAAAATTAAAAAATATAGCTACTGTATTTAAATTTAAATACCTAAGAAATTCCATTTTCATGTACTATTCTTTTCTCATATACACCAAGTCTTGCAATACAAAGAACAGCAGGAGTATTTTACAGGTTTTTTCGTGAAAGGCAGCCTCTGTGATGTTTGTTTGCAAGACTGCTAAAGATTACTCCGAAAGGGTACAAATAAGTCTCTGATCCCAAGACAACCATCACAATCATTGCTTTGTCTTGACATCCAGACGATATACACACATTCTTTGAATTTTCACAGCCATTTTGAAAACATTCGTAATATGAACAAAGATTGCTGGATTAGTATATAAAAGTGTAAATAATTATAGATATATCAGCATTGATATCATAGTTTTGGTCGGAAGATAAGAAACACAACTCTGACGATCAGAAAGTTGCATGTTTATATATTATATGTATCTATCCATTACATGTTTTATATATCATACTTAGCAATTGTATGATACGAATCGTAACCACCAACTAAGTATGAATAGGCCTTAGTATAAATAGAAGAGATGTAATGTTTGGCAACCCTACTAGTATACTAGCAATAAGTCATAATTACCACCAACGACGGCGATCCTTCTACGGAGCTTCAATACACTTCCATAACAATTATCGAGGGATTAGTTCCTCTTTATGGCCTTGTTTGTTGAGTCAACGTTTATAAAGATCTATAAAGAACAAATAGAATCCTACTAATATTATAAATGCGAAAGTTTGTAAGGACGTGTGTGTTTTAACGCAAAAACTACTGAACCGATTGCAATGAAATTTGGTACGTAGATTTGCGCGGGTGAAACCGCGGGGCACAGCTAGTATTGTATTAACCCTTAAATTGTTTCGGTATATTTGACGTGCAACTGATACTTGTAAGTGATAGAGAAATGTAGAAATGATGGGTGCCTATACTACACCGGTTATTGTTGGCTCATTGATAAACCACACACAAGCAAGTTGGCATAAATCATAAAGCTTGTGATGCTACTCTATTTCCATCTATGGAACTTTTATTCTCTTTGAATAAAATTATATTCTAGTCTGTATGGTCAACTTCTAACAAAAAAATCCTGATAATCTGCAAATTACTTTTTATAATTTGAACGTCATTTATACAAGTATAGATTCATGATAAATAGAAATATATATATATATAAGAAGGCAAGCGAGAGTCTCAAAAAATGTTTCATTTAAATTTGTCTCAATGCAATCAACAAATTCTTGTTAATTTCTTTTGTTTGCCAGTTCCAAACATATGTACTTCATCCTTTCATTCACTTTTATTTCACTCACTCACATTCCCTACTATGGGCATCCCTTTAAATGTAGGTACAACGAATGACTATAATAGTACTTTAGCTAAATAACCGATTGGTATCTCGCACCTGTCGAGATGCCTGTGTCACCTGTGGTCATTATACTTTCCAATTTCGACAAACACAGGTGCTGTTGACGGGACTCAAGCCTTACTTTTCTTGCAACACTGGTTTTTATATGTTAATCGTCAGCAATTATAGAAATACAGCAATATAATCCATTTAAGAAAATAATGATGTATATCGCAGTTCAAAAGCAAATAAAAGAGATGATATCTCTTACCATACACCCGTGCTGGTGTTGTTCCTACCTCGGTACGAGTTGGCGCAATTTATAGTTTTTTTTTACTTTAAAATAATAATGACTATTGAGAAAATGCTTATGTCTGAGAATAATAAGAACAGGCTATTATGTATATTTTGGGAAACAAAATTGCCTAATAACCTGCTAAGTTCTCGTGCGTACTGCGTGTTACAATCTTTATTAACAAAAAAAAACAACATCACAACCATTAACGACTACAACCAGTAATATATACATATTTTAAGCATTTGCGTCTTAAATATATGGAAATGTATCACAACTAGTTGGTATTAAAATTAAATTTTTAAAATAAAGGGAAATATAAAATAGATACTGTTTTGTTACTGAATGCGTTTTTATCGATATAACCTTGTATTGTGATAAGATACAGCTCATGTCAATCGGAACGATTTACTCATTATATCTATAGCAGAAATGTATCACCAATTCTTATTACTGGGTTAAGCCGCACCTCCGGTAATATCAGCAGAAGTTTGGTTCAAGACGCAAGATAGCATTAAATTCTTTTATCGATAAGTAAAATGCAACGATACCACTAATAAATTATAATACAAAAATCATAAACACATCTTTATAAATAAGATCTAAGTAATATGAACATACTTATTATATGCTCAATTTTTAAAAGATATTGCTTCTAATGAATCCAAAGTTACTCATTGCAGTCTGTATTATTTTTCCTTGTTTGTTCCTTCCATTGTTTCAGGTTTGAGTAAAATAAGCCTATTAGTAATCACGCTAATGCATTCTTTTTTATGATGGCAACATGGTTGACCTACTTTTCAGAGTACATTCCTTGCCGCCTTTACATCTCTGCATGCAGCGTATGCCACACGCATTCAGTGTACAAGGAAAATTCTGAGTTTGAATTTTTTGCCGCATTTGAATGTAGCTATATGTCTATGAATTACAATACGTTTATTAAAGTGATTTCAATGAAATTATACTAATATATAATATGAAATTATACTAATTATATAATACGTATACTTTTATTTAAATAGTATTATTCAAATTAAAGTTGGTTCGTTATTCGTGTAGGAACTTTCAAATTAAATGAGGTGCAAACTAAGAAAGCTTAAAGATAGGGGTTTGTGTACACAACAATTTTTCGCATGCGATACTTATTAATGGTTTAAATTAATTACTATGCGTACTTGAATGAATTTATTCACCAACCTTATCCATATGGTGAGTCAACACATGAGTGGGATATGAGTGGGTCTGTAAAAAGGGCAGACATCGCATAGCTATATAATAGTCGTTTGTTTATTCCCAATAACTTAAACTCTTCCACAAAGAATACGAACAAAGATAACTATGTAAATGGCCTTAGTAAAGATGTATGGAAAAATTCATATTCAATGTTCGATTAATTCTAATGGAATGGAAATGTTTAAGGCTTGTCATTTATTAATCCGCTTAAAAGGTTAAATAAATTTACCGTTAATTAGTCACTAATTCCTGTGAAGCTCTTAAAGTATGCAGATATTCGAAGCAAAGACAAAGAGCATTAAAACCTATATGGAAACGATATTTCCGCACTTTATTCAAGCAGACATTTTAAAGATAACGATTTAACTGTTATTTTTATTTATGGCTTTAATTTTAACTTATTTAAATATATTAAAAACATCATATCTATATATATAAAATTCTCGTGTCACAGTTTTCGTTGCCATACTCCTCCGAAACGGCTTGACCGATTCCTCTGAAATTTGGTAAGCATATTGGGTAGGTCTGAGAATCGGCCAACATCTATTTTTTATCCCGATATTCCTACGGGATACGGACTTACGCGGGTGAAACCGCGGGGCGCAGCTAGTAAGATATAAAAACGCTCAGTTGCCGAGTTTTGCATTTAACGCAAATATATCTTAACGAATAATTATACTCATATCATTTGAATGCTAGTATTTGACATAATATTATAATCCGAATTGATTTCATGTTTTCGAAGTCGCGTGTAAAAGTTAGTAAATACGTTATTAATATCAAGATGCTGTGGAGTGGCGTATTTAAACGTGGTTACCTTACAAAATGCATCATGCGTTTGTCTGCGTACAGCCATCGGTGGGATTTCTTAAAAAATACACCTCTAAATATAGTCACACCGGCTCTAACGTTTATGAATCATTGCTGACTGTGGCTGACACATATATTTCTTAGTTTCCGTATCGCAAGGATGTAAGTGGACGATATCGATTTAAATATTTATTATACTGAATAGTGGGGACTCATTTTATACTGCAAATTGTAGATCTAACTTTATCTAGCTTATTACCTATTTATTAAGAGGAACAACATAAAAAATTAACCGATTCTGTTTTGAGTTCAGATAAACAAATTGTTCAACTGCCACTTTGACAAGTTGCTTTCGGATTAAATAATGACGCAATCAGTATGAAGTTATCATTTAGGTACACTCCGTTACAAATACGCGCAAAGGTTACTTTTTCTGCATTAACTGGACCTCAATATATTTACAATCAACCACGGCCAATTAGTGAACCAAAGCAACATTTCAATGTCGACTTTTTCCACTCGAAACAGAATAACTTCCATATCCAATGCCTTATATAATAAGTAGACCGCTTTCACACTTTTTGTGTTATACTTAAGGATATAAAGGATTAAACTGATTCATTATGCTTTGTATGCAGTTTATAAATTGTGTACACTCGTTAACAAAAGTCATAAATCAATACCATTTACGTGTAAATAATGCGTGATACTTAATAGCGTTGCATTTTCGTTTTATTTGAAATCTGTGAAAGTTATAGTAAACACAGAATACAATGCTGTTGATGCAAACCGTGTAATATTAGTTATTACATAACACTTTAGAGGCATATGTCGATAGTAATTGCATGTGTCGAAAGCTGTTATTTACTAGTAATTTGCCATCGTATAACGTGACGAATTATTAAATTAAACACATAATGACACGAATATGGAAGTCAAGTACTCTTTCCGTTGGTAATTTTTTTTAAACGATAAAAACAATCAAGGCTCTCGAAATTTCATTGAGTTTTCTTGAAAGCAATTTAATAAAACTGGTTGTAAATGTAAATGGTTGTAATGTTCTTGTCCTCGGAAATGATACGCTGTAATAGGAATTAATATCCGGATACACGTTGTGAATCGTGATAAAGGTTTCAAAATGCGAGTTAAACTAACTATATTATTGTCATAGTTTTTATCAGATACCTAACTTGTCATTTTATTGCAAGATATGGACGTGGAGTTTTCAAACTTTATATATAACATATATCCTTTAAACATTAAAATGTAATATTTATTAGTTATTTATACAACATAAAAAAGGCCTAATGTAAAATAATAAAGTATGTTACATCTACCTGTTTCCTGTTGCAGCTGAATTTTGCAGGTAGGTAAAATTATTTAAATTATATATATTCCAAGATTCCAAGATGATTCCGTTGACAATGTTCTGTATAGTAAGTATCTAAGTACTTATCTAATGAACGTTTACCTAATGTCGTCAATTAGTACCATATTAATATAATAGGAGACGTATAAGTTATTGTTATAATACCGCTATAATGTTTTTATGCCTAATTATATAAACCATTGTTTTGACGTCCCCCACGTGACCACCAACATGTTTCTATTATATTATAATTTCAATTTGATAGTGACCATCCATCATCAATGTTTATAAGGCATGTAAGCGATATTGTTATATCCACACGTTGAGAATATCATTAGAGTTTAACGTGGCATGAATGTAATCGTACGATCGATTACGAAATCTGAAGCTTATCAGGTGAATGGCGATTATAAAAAATATTTTGAAAATATTATGAATTGTTATAATTAATAGTATGTACTTTTTGTATGCATAGATTGTATTATCATTTTTAAAAATATTGAACGCTCTACAATGACTTAATTTAAAAGATTTATTTGACATAAATTTTTAAAAATAAGTATATTTCATGTTTAATGCCATTTATATATATATACCTACCGACACTCATGAGAGAACTATTAACAGATCGTTATCACGCCGATAGGATATCGTCGGGTTAGATAACTGCGATATAGATTGTTCTTCCAGAATTTTCCTAAACCTTGTAATATTCCGACATCAGACATGTGCCCAATTTCAATTAAACAATAAACCATTTTTTATCAGGTTCCTCTCCTTTTAATGACGTTGTGTGTCTGATGTGTTTATTATTGTGGTCTACAAATAAGACGAATTAAAAATAAGCTAGGGAAAAATATCTATGAATGGGCACAAGTATGTCATATTATTCATCATTATTTGTTTCTCTAATATTTATGAAAATAATACATAAATAAAATAAGGCATCAATCATCAGTGTGAATGCCAATGGATGTGGATCAAAACCGACGAACATTTGATTCATAATTGTTTGTTATTAAACAGCTGATAAACTCTCAGAAATGAATTGTTTAGTTATTCACGCCAAATATAACACTGACGATGGAATTGGCGCCATGGTTTATGTTTTTGTTTTCAACAAAAACGGACCAACTTGCTTAGGGTAATGAGAAATGACTCAAACAAAGAAACCGCAAGATGTTGTCACCAAAATAAACACGAGTTAATTTTGCTACGGACCGATTTTATAGTAGTACCATTTGTATTTGTGTGGTAATACGCTCGAACTAGTGATATTAGCTGTAGACGATATTTATGATTATGCAGACATCATTTATTGTTTTATATTAAACATTGAGATTAATTGTTGAAGGGCAACAATCCGCTATCGCTAATACAGTCGAAGAATCCAGTTCTATGTAGGATTTTCATTATATAAAACCAATCAAAATTAAATATTACAAATACTTACACAAATAATTTTCATCGATCAAATTAATCAATCAAAACAAACGACAAGGTTTATTAAAAGAACACAAAGTCCCACACTTCTAGAGCTAATTCAGTATGAACAGCGAGACAAATGGACGTTTTAACGTTTATATTATCTCTGGTAACAATTCCATTAAATATACATTATTCTTTACAGTTTAAGTAATAATAAATTTTCGAGCGCACCATGTATTGCGCGTGGGTCTCTAATTTAAGAGCGTTTTGATTCATTGGTGCACAACTCGTTTGTGTGCATACAGAACTGGTTGGTGATTATTTTTACATTAACATTCAAAGTATTTTCTCTTTTCTTGAATAGAATACAGGCTAATGAATCCCTCTTTTATTTCGTTCTGAGGAGGTAATAAATGCGGATACAGGTAGGTACAAACAGTGTCTATAAACCTATACATGTGTAAATATCAAATTAATGTCTTATTTATTACCTAAAGGTTTTAATACTTTAAAAAGTACTGATTACTTTTCGGTACATTTCAGGAAATATATAATAAAAGAGGTAGGTAGAAATTGTAACTCCTAAATTGTTTCATGCAACGATTGGTCGTCGAATGAAATCTTAATCATTATTAATACAATAATTTACCAAATACACCACTACTTCAGATAATATATTTCGATATCGATGACAAAAAAATAAACTACCCACAAATCACTTGCGTATTGAAAGATGAAGAAAATATTTAGTTAATTAGTTCTGAGTATTTTACGCTCTTAAAATTAAACAACCATTAGTTTAATGTTTTGTTGAATTACGATGTTTTGATTTTCTTAGAAATGGGCTTATCATTTAAAGTACATACATGTTTTATTATTGTCCTATTATATCTATGTTCGGTTTCGTATGCGACTTTAAAATAATTGTTGAGCCCCATAACCTACTCTAAATTCACAAATTTAAACTTTAATTCGGAAGGTAGATCGAAGACAGTTCAAACGTTAAAGAAATGTCACGATACTTAGACCTTATAAATGATTTCATTAAAAAATACCAAAAATTCATTAAGTAATACAAAGTATAACAAGTAGTTAATATTTATTATGAGGTACATTAGCTGATCTAGTTTTGAATGAAAGAACTATAAATCAATGTAACAATATCAACTGCAAAAGTTCTTATAAACTATAAATAAAACTAGCCATGACAGATAAATTATGTGTGTTAAGCATGCTTCTACCATCAATATATAATACATTTCACCATAAAAACTCGATGAAAAGTTAAAGCCGGTCTCTTCATCGCTTCGTTATTAATAACAGGTGCTCCGATGCAAATTATTTTAAGATTGGGTTTGTAAATATAAAAAAAAAAAAACAACTCTCTGGGTACAGCTATATAGATATGTAAGAGTTATTTAGTTAGTCCTGTATAGGTACATGTTATAAGATATATAATGTCTATTGTTTTCTGTAACCCAGTCTTTCACATGTTGGAAAGAAAAAAAAAAACTTTATAAAATAAACAGGTAGTTTTACACAAACTGTTCATTTATTAAAACATAACCTACTTGTATTCCTAGTAAAATTACAACGATTACTAAATAGGAATAGACTAGATATAGTTATATCATTAATGATCCTTTTGATCAAAATTCTTTTTTTTACCCACCTAGGTGTAGTCGAACTATCTAATTTATTGAACCATTTATTCCCACTATGTACCTATAACGTTTTCGCAACTCCTCAATAACTATACATGTTAGAATAGCCAGCCTCATTAGATAAAGCGTGAACCCAGGACCCCTGCATTAAGCAATTTAACCCATTAAACCCGTATGCCCCTTGCAATCTGTATCGAATGCCGTGAGTGTGACCTCATTTCAATGAAATGGTTTTGATTAACTTTCATCCAGAGATCTTATTTCGTCTGCTGTGTTTTTTCTTTCGAAATTTAAGAGCCAATCAAGTCAATCGAGGACGAGGAGATCTTATGCTGCGATATCGTTTAGGTATATTACATACGTTTGAATTATGGTGTATTCAATAAACAAATAAGTACCAAGTAAAACATATAACTATAGAAATTTAAAGCTTAAAGTTTGTCTGTGGACATTAGTAAGATTTTTTAATGTTTTCTAATTCTACATTTAAAATCTACACTCTTAGATTTGTATAAGAAGGTATGAGATTCTTATTTATTTCATGATCATCATCATCAGCATCTGCTCATAAAGGTATGTTCTCCTACAGGGGCATGAGCCTCCTATAAGGGTTCAAGCCTTAATCCACCAAGCTGTCTAAGCGTGGGTTGGCAGATGTAATACGTCGTCGAACTTTATATTCTTCGACATGCCACGTTTCTTACGATGTTTCCCTTTTGTTTCAAGTAGTAGTGATGTGAATAGTTTGCAAATACGTTCAAAATGTGCATGATGTATAGTAAATAAATAGCGGACAAAGAGAACATAAGCTATTTAAATTAATCAAATCACAGTCGAAAGTCTACGCAACTATCCGTGAACTTCCAGTTTAACCAACTTACACTCCATACACAATTTTGATATAACTAAAGTTATAAGTAGAATAATATTGTATCATACAAATGCAATAACATGAAACTCACGACTTCATCCCGACCAACACGTGTTTTAAAACTGGTTTCCTCTGGTAGGGTTCAACTTCGCTACTTATATCACACGCTTAGTAACAGCTATTCAATGTAAAAAGAGTAACTAAGAAACCAATACGAACTATAAACGCAATTAAATGAACTGCGGTGACTTTGAATTTTCGACCGTTGTTACTAAGAAAATATTTAACCGTCAATAATCTTTTGGCAAATTGTATGCGAACAAAATGTTATTATAAACATTAAAACATTAAACAAATCGTAACAACAAAATAAAGGATAAAAAAATGAACGTTTCGACATTTTTTGAACTTCTTTGATCTATGCCGTGGCCCTCCCAGCGGATATTGTAACATCACAGATTAAAGAGTTTATATAACAGTTACATATTATTTTGTAATTCGAATAGAGTGATTAACGCAATCGCTGCAAGTGCTATTAATAAAATTTAATAATCTCTGTCCAAAAATGTAACATGTAGAACGCTCTGCGAACCATAGACACGGAAGGTATGTAAATATTATTCTATTTAATATTCGTAATGAATGCGCGGTTATGATAACGGTATAAACGGACGGGCCCGCATGATTTTTATTATGTAACATAATAGAATAATGTAATACAAATCCAAGCATTGAACCCATGGGAATCGAATAAGATTCTTGTGAATAAATTATTCATTTGAAAGCTATTAGTGCCCATAGGCCCGTTTTATCTTATTCTTATTATCTATACTAATATTATAAATTCTGAAGAGATAAAGTTTTTAAATTTGTGAGTATGTGATGGGGTAATTTCTGGATCTACTCTGTCTTTGTGACTGTCATAGGCTACTACGTACCTACTTACGAAATAATATGGCAAAAGTGGCTATCTTCATCATCTATATGTCCGATTCATGAGAAATTCAAAATTTCACAAAACAATGTTCGAACTATTACGTTTTTAAATTTTACTTTACAAAGGTATAATAATAATACTGATCAGTATAAAATTAAAATTATATTTTTCAACCATAACCTAATTTACGACCTAAATACATGAGCATAAAGCGTAAAATGTGAAATATACTTTCTCTCGATTATGTATTCAAACAAACTGTTGAGAAAAATTTGTATTCATAATGTGAATGGATGTAGATATTTCTGAACCGCACAAAAAACTCATTTTAATTGCTGGTCTTCATCCGAGTGATTATCTAGTTCAAATCATTAAAATATATAATTAGCCCAACAATTATTTAACTTAAAACAAATGTTATAAATACTATATTAGTATTTAGGTCTATCTGTGTATAATTTCCAAAAAATAATTGAAAAAGAGCGCAGACCTTTATACATCAATACTAAATGGTATTTAAATATAAATAATTGAAATCAATATTCAATAATATATTATGTAACAAAAACGATAACCTAAGAACATAGGTAGATAGATTTTATATTATACAAGTACCTAAGTATATTTACTTATATATCATACGTACCTAACCCAACAAAACAATAACCATAATATGTTTTCCCTGTATATCTACCATTATAACTTTACACATTCACTGTCAGTAATAACTACGTAACTTCCCATATTTAAAACCATAAATACTTTCAACTGGCTTTCTCTTATCGTATGTACCATAGATATCTCTACCCTAAAGTGTGACCCTTCCTTCGTCTAGCACGTGATGAATCATAAATTACTTCTAATGCGACGAGATATTAAATACATAGTCTGTATTTGATAAAAATAGCTTTTGACTTCTTTTTCATTTATCTGCCCTTTGGAATATAATACCAACAATCGGTTTGTGAATACATAGACGTTAGCCACTGGCTACGTTAGTATGAAATGTACCCTAAAAATATTTGTAATACTAAACCGTGGCTTTACATTTCTTCGACAAATATTTGAACAAAGCAACAGCAATTCACGATTGATTGAATATCTGAGCGGTATGGCGAAGTAAGAGTGGCCCGTGACCGCATTCCAGTTTTGTGAATTGTGCAGGAGTCATTAAGACCGATGGCTTTATGTTTTCAGACAGAAAACAACTTTTCGGAACGGGTAATGGAGTAATTGTGTTTACTATTATAATTTTTCTCACATTGAAACACGTTGTACCGAAACAGAAAAACTATAATTGGTATATTATTGTAAACACTTCTGGTAAGAATTTCAATGGATTTGAATACAAAAATATGAAAAGAGCGTCATTTACATAGTGCAGGAACGCAAAGGTTATCCTTAACGACTTTTTTTATGAATCAGAAAGGCAACGATAGCGGAATAATAGATTCTTATGAACGTGATCCAATCGTTTAACTGAAACCTAGTCACGCTTAATGTACAAGTATTGTGCTATAACGTTTACGTAATTCGTAAGATCAATTACAAGTTATAAAGATTGTGTAACAAGAGAAAAAAAAATGAATATAATATTTGAAAAAATATCCGATGTTATCGACCGTAAAAGCAATTAACATGCCACGACCGAACTACAGTACCTACGTGTAGCGTTTCACTTTTCTTTTTTGAACATCATCTGAATCAAACAGGCCGTCCATAATGGCTTCTATAAAAAAGAAAAGGATAGATCCCGAAGGTTCCAATTCTAAACGTAATCGCCCGGAGGTTTTTTTTTTATTTTTTCGTAGAAGGTAGACAAAGAGCAGCTGCCTTATCCAGCTGGTTACGATTCACCGACGCGTTCAAGTTTTAATGTCACCTGGTTGATGATGGCATTTATAGCAATTCTTTTAAGTATTTAAGCGAAAACAAAGGACGTTAAAACACCAATAATATGAACTGAAATAGTATTAATACCATTAAATTTAGACACATTTGAGAAAATACGGTGAAAGCTGGTACAAAGGTAAAAGTAAAAATATGACTTTATTATCTTGCATTGTATTTTAAAATATAGGTATATAAATATTATAAATAATGATGCCATGCAAAATATATGCAATGATATCGATGATTCTTGATAAAATAATATTCTGAATCAGCGTATTACAAGAAACTACACCTTTTATGTAGGTAACATTCCATCGTGTAGATGGTTGTTTATTGAGCTGGAAAAATATAAAGTTTATCAGATTTCAAATTGATAGAAATTTAGATAAGTATACTGCAGGCATTTTATAATAAATCTTAAGTGTTATTAGCATCTTAGTTCTTTGTTGGATCTGTTTAAAGATTCAACTATTTCTGATTTCGTATTTTAATGTTATCTAGATGCATTATGTTCTTTTTCATAGCATAGCTAGCAATGCAGCCGCATGTGTGTATTTTATAATTTATATACTCGTCATATTTATAGCCCATGTGTTTCGTTTCAAAAAGTAAAATAACGTTATTTGTAATTCGATTTAAATGTTTTAAATTGATGTTTGTGTCTTCATATGTAAAACATGCAACTAAAATCTAAAAGGCCACTCTGTAAATAAACTTCAGTAAGTACATTGTTTTCAAAATTACCTATACCTAACATAAATTTTATCAGTCCATTTATATGTAACTCTTCCTTAACAAATAAGGAACAAGAGTATCTTTACCTAGAGATTACCTAAAAATTAACTTTATAGATGCTAACAAAATTTTTAAATATACAACACATTAGACTTCAGTATCTAGTATCTACTACATAAATAAGTCTTTGAATAAATTTATCTTGTCTCCAGTCATTGACCATTTGATAAAATAGTTGACTTCGAGATTTCTGAATTATGTCAAAATTTAATTGAGCTATTATACTTAGTCTGGCCATAAATACTGTTACACTTAATTATAAAAAAATATTACATTTGAATTTCGAATCTG
>NC_052114.1:8501062-8507203 GCF_012273895.1 Zerene cesonia
GGGCAGTTTAGTTTTGATTCGACTGTGAAGGGGAGCGCACGCCTCGTTCTTACGTAAACTCTGAACAAAACTTTCACGAGCGTTCGAAACACGATTTCGAGTTATGTGCGCGGACGCACGCTTCAATAACCCTCCTCGCAACGGTTTATGACAGTGCAAATGTCTCCCAGCTTAGAAGGGATCATGTTTAACAGGAACGCGAACTTGTCAGCGCGCCGGCCGTTGCTCGCGGAACCGCAAAAGCCTATTGTCGTTCCACCTCGAGCACCGCCTCGAGATTATGGTCCACAAAGGCCTTATCCCGCACCAAGAACTTTAACGAATGAAAATTCATACGAAAATCGAATGGACTATTGGAAACCTTCAAATGTCGAACTCGAAAGACGATTGCAAGAGAGTCGCGCTCGTGAAAAGGTCAGTTACTTTCAAGACAAAGTGACTCCACCAGAATTGAGTTTGGATCGCAGAGAAGCAGAACTAGTTTTTAGATTTGATCCTCAAGCCTCAGCCGAATATTTAACTAACCAATATAGTGCGCCTGTAGTGCAGTATGCAAAACCGTCGGTGCCAGCCAACGGGTTTACTAACCGTTTACCGGAGCGAGACGGACCTTTTGTGTTCGGAGTTCATAGTCCAAGTCAATTCCCTATTTCGCGGCGGGATGATGACGACTACGATTATTCTGAAGTAGCGGAAGAAAACAATCGCGCTGTGATACGAGACGATGATTCTGGAGATTTGAATTGCTGTGATAAAATGAACGAGTGGACTGTCCGTGACAAAAAGGGTAAACGGACTTTAAATAGGATGTTTCAAATTAAAGATAGAAGGAAAGTGAAATGTGGTAAGAAGGAGAAGATAAAGTGTGTGTTAGTTGGTGATGGAGCTGTGGGAAAGAGCTCTTTGATAGCAGCATATGCTCAGGATACGTTTAGAGAAGAATATCAGCCAACAGCCTACGACACATTCAATGGTAAGTTTTAAGTTCCAATTTATAAAACAAATATCAATACATGAAATTCAATAACAAAGGCGAAACAAATTCTTACAACATGTATCATGTATGGCCCTGATTTGCCAAGATATTTGATTAGTGCACTCGAATAATTGTTTTTGGAACGATAACATCATTAGTAAGTAGGAATTATTATCGGCTGGCGCCATTGTGTTGTATTTATCTAACCAAACGTCTTGTTAGAGAAATATAAAGTAGAACACGAAATACCTTCCACTTAAACATTTAACATGGTATAGTAGTTTCAAATTATCTAACTACTCTTAAAAATGTTTGGAAATTAATGCTAAAGCAATTAATTTAGCAACGAGAACATACAGGTGGAATTAGAGCATCTGTCTTATCGTTTATTAAGAAACGGGTTTGTAATAAGAAAAACTTCACAACAAAGTTAACCGTTTTACATCACATATTTATAAAAACTATATCTAAGTCTAATCTCTCTAATCATTACATTATTATTCATAAGTACCACAGCTATATTTCAAACAATACGAATTAAGATATAGTGTTTGGTATAGTCTTTGTTTATAACAATATATGTATATGTATATATACTTATCATTTTTATTCCTTATTCTAAAAATCAACCTCTTTTGTAAAATATTTTTTCATCTTGTTGTATCGATGTTATAGTATGTAGGTATTATACTATATAAAGCTATTTATATATAAGATTGTATAAATTGCGAACGGTGCTATTATATACATAATGTATATAATTTAACTGTTGACTCTACCTGTATATTTCATCAAGTTATATGTGTAAACAAAAAAAGAAACTAATTATCAACCGGTTAGCTACAATGACGGAAGTCTGAATGACAAAATAACATACAGGAAAATTGTTTCAATAGTCCTAACTTAAATGAGGTTGGTGTTATTCGTCGGAAGAATTTAAATTGTATTTCAGGAAAGTGCTAAACTTGTATCGGTGATAATATTATCTACAATATTCTAAATATATTGTTTGCCCGCCAAAGTAACCGAATCAAAAATGAAAACGCATCGGATGTTATCGTTTCAAATTAACGTTACCTATCAAATATTTATTGTTTTACTACAAACAGTCAATTTAAATTGGCATAAGTTTATGTAACACAATATGAACGTATTTTTCATTATTGTTTGCTCCGACTGTAGTAACCAAAAGGCTATTACCGATGTTTATAATCAAAATATCAATCTAACACCATCGCTTTCTATTTTAGTTTTAGTTTCTATTCGTCATTGTAAGTCGAGATATCTTTGTCATGAGGCTTCGTGATCGCGATAGCTTATCAATTATGAAGTACTAGCAAATAAATATCAATTTCAAATTGAATTTTAGTAGTTTTCTAACGAATTTCGTTTTAGTTGGTATTTGATAAGGAATTACAAAAGAAGGACGTTGCAGGTGTGCCTATGCGGTAGATATGTTGATAAAAATGTTTCAATTGATATTTTGGTAATAACTCAATATTATTGTATTTAATATAGTTTTCAATCGTCATCCCTGAAATGAAGATGGTTTTGAATTCGACATAATATTTTTAGATTTGTTAATTAATAACCCGTCTCAAATAATATATACCAAGAATATTGTAGTATTTGTTTTATTCTTCAATATTACATTTGTTGTTGATTTTTCATTTTGAATGTAGTTATTGATTTATTATATGTTACTTTGTCCACAAACCGTTTGTCATTAATAAGATATTAACTATTTAATGACGATATAAATATTATTAAGTAATGTGTCGCTTAACTATTCTTAAATTGAGTATAAGTAAGCTATTCATTTACTCGCATTATCACTATTGGCTGTATTTCAAAAACTAACCGAATTCAATTCAATAGGAATATCTGTGAATCTATCAGGTAAATTGAAATTACATTTTACCTGAAGCATTATTCGGTTTAGTTCAAACAATACTCATATTGCTGATAAATGATACCATTATGACGTTTTCGATATAAACCTGAAATATATTTACATGGTTAGCTGTGATGTAATGTATCACTCGCGTAACAATGCACCTAATAAATGGCGTTGTAAATCTACGTCTATTCTGTTAAAAGTATGTAAATTGGCCTTTATTTGTCCCCATAGTCCATTCCTTGAAAGTAACCTCGTGAATCTCGTGATACGTCTGTGATTCATTCTCAAGATGACTGAAATGGTTATTAATATTGACATGACCAGTGTTATCGTTTCTTGTTTATGCATGATTGTTGCAATTATTCGGCCTAACAATTATTATTGATATATAACGTAATAAAACTTAACAGTATCTTTATTTCTGTTTATTAATTATAAATAGTTGATATTATTTTTTACTTTGACCACACAGGCAAAACTGTGCACGAAAAACTGGAGTTTATAAATATTCATCGTACATTATGATCCTTTGTTTAATTACAATTTTTTCATTGAATATGTGGACCCTATTCTGATCACGTTTAGAATAAAACGCGTTCGGAATATACCATTATATAAGGATCCCAAAAAGCAGCATTAACGCATACTTACACGTGCTCAGGTCAAAGCACCTATTTAATATGGATCTTCTATTCTAGACGCCAATTAATGGTACGGTCACTAAGATATGAATACAAACAAGTATGGCCGGATGCACGATCGACTTAGGATTCCATGCGCCGACTGCAGATTAGGAGAATAGGTCTGCCCTATTAAATCTTATGTTGTGTTCCTAGATTATATACTTACAAAAGATACTATACCAAAAGAAAAATATAGCATCTAGAGCGAAGCCTATAGACTACAATAGCTATGCAGAGATTTTCAAAATATCTTTTTTTATGCAAACGCAAGCACAGTCTACGAAACGTATCTGTAAGCCGCTAACATTTCGAAACAAAAGGTGTTTATTAACGCTACAAAGGACTCTTTATGGATCCGTAAATACCCGCAAGTGAATCCTTTTAACGGTGTTTGCTATTCAGTAGCCGCACAGGTAGTCTATAGTTGGCGGGAAATGAAAGTGGCGCCAAAGATACAATATGACTATTGAACTTGCAGAGGATTTAATCATTACCTACATAGAATTTTTACATAATAGTATCTTAAAATTGTATACTTTATGAACGTTGTATAGGAACTAATTTAACTAATATAGCTTTTCATTAACCAACTTTGCACACTAGTGGGTATGCGAAGAAGCTAACTGTACATTTTATAATATGAAGAGCGAACAAAATTAACCCTTATGCTATAAACGTAAAGAAGCACAAAATTTATAATGCTTAAAACGTGAAAGTCAGTTATTGCTCAAAAGAAAATTCGCAACATCGTTAACCATCCGATAGTCTAAGCACTGCATACAATGTACTCGTAAATATGCGTTGTAATAACTGTCAATGTTTTATTATTATCTCGTTTATTTCCTAGAGAACAGGTTTGTGCCCATGCTAATGTGAAAGCCGGGAACAATGTACTTTCGCTGTTGCATTTGCATGCAAATAATATAATTCACACTTCCTTCACTTACTAGAAAAGACGGCAATATAATTTTAAATTCACGATTGCGTGCCCAACCATTATTCTTAGCAGGTACGTGATGTTAAGGACTACTAAAACTACTCATGTAGCAACATACCTCGGAGATAAGAATAAAGTCATTACTAATACTTAAGTCGCATGCATTATATTTCGATCTGCAGCACACACATAGGTACAGTAATATATACCTGATTATTTTTGTTTATAGCTAGATCTTGGCTTTTCTATAAAAAAAATTGCACGTGCTTATTACGTCTTTAGCACAATAGAAAAAAGCAGGTAAATTTTCTGGGGCTATTATTTATTAGAACGTTATATGTAACGTTATTCCATCAGGCATCAGTGATAAAGTATAACATTGTAACAAAGGTGTGTAATTCATAATACATTTGGGTCAAGTATTAAATCAAGAGCAAGGAGCGTGCAACATGCATTGCATGCGAATACCTTGCATCAGTGTACGTTAAAAAAACTCGTTGCCATGCCGTTTTTCTGCTAAGGCAATGACATGAAGCCCTATAAAGCCAATGTTCAAAGTCGCAACATGTATAACATCGTTTGACTATTTTTTGGATAGGATCAATGAAAAACTGAGTCCTATTATCATTTATTGCAGTGGTATTATTATATTAATAAGTTAATCTTAACAAAAGTAAAACTTTACTATTTTCTATTAATTAAAAGTTCTATAGATTTTCTCTTTGTCAATTATTACAATTGGTATTAACTTAGCTAAGACAAATATATTCCCATTCCACGTAATTACATAATTAATGTAATAAAAATATCCAAACAGTGATTTACGCTGACAATATCTATCTACCCTCCTATCCGTAGTTACCAAATGATAGTTTCAACATAGCTATATCATTGATAACTTGTAAATAGGAATGTTGCAATTCGGGTCACATATTAACGAGACCGGAATTGTAATGAGATCATTCTCACTATTAATCCAGTTTCGTGTTAATTATCGCTTGTTTAGATATAAAGAATGAACGATTACATTTACAAAAAAACAATGTCCGTAATTAGTTCTTGCAACCCATTTGATGGTTATAATCTTTTGTAAGAGTTCTAATGGATACATCTTTTTAGAAAAGGCGGACAATTATTTTATTGATGATTCTTTGTTTGCCGCGAATGCAATGTTGATTGAGATTTCGTTCTGATTCTCTTCATATTTAATTCAAAGTGGGAAGTCTATGTATATCTTAATATATATAAATCTCTCCTAAACCACTTAACCGATTATAATAAAATTCGCACACCATGTACAGTTCGATCCATCTTGAGAGATTTGTTTAAATGAGGATAGTTTAAATAATTTTAATTACGATAAATGACAACCCGGGCGGAGCCGGGGCGTGCAGCTAGTATTTTATATATTTTCTCTATTAATATTATAAAGTGGAATGTTTTCACAAAAACTGCTTGACTGATTACTAAAATTCTTTCAACAATTGAAAGCAACTTCACTGAGTGATTTAGACTCTTATATATACCACGTACTAACGTATAATATATCTATAAATTATCGCACAAGCTACTAATATACCTAGTCTTGCCATAAATATTGTAATAAAGAAAAAAGAAAATTGTTAACTGCAAATAACATTTATTA
>NC_052114.1:8508203-8526848 GCF_012273895.1 Zerene cesonia
TTCAAGTTTCGACAGACGGCGCTGTTAATTGCAACTTGCACCGGTCGCCGACTCCAAGTGAAGTTTCAAGCATTAAATTCAAAGCTTCCTAGTAGTCCAGTCTATGAAATGACCTGTTGCTTTACCTGTTCAGGTATAAACGCGAATTGGTAAGCTTATAACATCACCAGCTGTTTGAGTTTTTGAAAAAAAGTTTTTTAATTAGTCTTTAATACCTACGGATTATGTGAAAATATATTTTGATATTCCTCATATTCGCAGCAATATAATAAATAGGTGTAGGTACCACTATGTAGAAAGTTAGATACAGTATATTTGAAGTTATCACACTAATATTATAAATATAAAAGTTTGTCCGTCAATCCCGCTGAAACTACTAAACGGATTTTGATAAAATTTGGTATATCTACATACAGGGTATGAGCTGACTTGGGTGATAGGATACTTTTTTTTTACTGATTAAATGCTCCCTTGAGTCGGAACGAGCGTCTAGTTACTAATATTAGAATGATATAATATTTTGTCAAGTGTTTAATTTTTGTTTGTTGTGTTTTATTTTAAGTGGATGGTGATGAGAAAATCTGATTTATACACAGACCGTAGTACATACAAAATTAGCTTAATTAATTTTAATTTAATATGAACATTTTAATGAATATTCATATTTAAAATTAACTCGCTTTTATTTCTTCTGTTTTCTTCACCAGTATGATGGTAATGTAACTGACTCCCTCAGACTCAATTACGACCTATAAAGTGACAGAATTAATTCAAACTTTGTACACTTATTTAAGATCGACGACAGTACAATAAATTTATGAGTTTATCATAATATTCTGGTTAGGAACACTAGGCACAAATAATTTCCTTGCGCTCTGTAAAAGAGCAAGTGAGACAATTTAATTGAAGCTATCATTGAAGCGGTTTTTTATTTATTTTTTTAATTAGATATATTATGTATATTTATTGTATTATCTAGTTAAACAAGGTTCTGAAATGTATTTGCGTACTATATTTTTTGTATAAAATATTTAGTTACGTATATACCCCAGTATATCTATACATATAAAAAACAGTATAAGTTGATGTTGAAATTAAAGATACCTGCGAAAATGCGTGAAAAAAATATTATATCAATACCTTAACCTTACTTTTATTGAAAGCCTCCACTTGTTCACGTTCAAAGTTTGAACGTGAACAACTCCAGTTGTTCAAACTTCACGCGAGTAAAGTCGCAGGCGCCAGCTAGTTTATTAATAAATATCTTCAGATATTTCTTTATTTTTATTAATGTTAATATTAGACGTGGTCCTCACATTAGTTAATAGTTATTAATTATGTAACGAGAATTTTAGTTTTTGTTCTTGGAATTTCGCCTTGGAGCGTTTTTTTCAACATAACTGGCAAACAATTCAAAGGCTACACAATAGAATATAAATACCAAATTTAAGGTAGCCTATGTATATCTTTAACGACATAAGAAGTAACACAGCTGAAATAAATATTTCAATAATAATAAATTGAATTGACTATAAATTCAACACGTGTAAAAAAAAGAATCAAATTATCTAAATATAAATAACCAAAACTAGTGGGTAGTGTTTACCTACCCTTAATATTAATGTGTTGCAAACCATACGCTAGATTCAAAATAAAGTAAAGAGATAACAGATATGTGCTACCTACCTAAATCCCATATTACATACTCTGTAACCATGGTCTTCTTCTTTTTCTTGAATGGCAACTGCCGATGTTAACTGTCAATTTCTTATTTCTAGTTGTGTCAAGTGTCATAACAAAAAAATGTGGATGGTATTCAAAATCCACATTTATCTGAAGGCTTAAATAATTGATAATAAAAAATTGATTTCACTTATATTTGTAAATTGTATATAATTATTAAAGTTTGCATAACAGTGAGACTATATAATGGCAAAATTTAAACTAAGTAAGTTTTTATATTTAGAATTTGATTGAAAATGTGCTTTTTCCTCGTCCGAATAACTATGTTAAATGAAAGATTTTGATACGTGATTAAATTATTACTTATTTTATGCGAAAAAAATACTTATTGTACTGTTTCACTGTTTAATTTCTCTCATAATTACTGGAAGTGAGGTTATGTTTTTAAATATCCATTTGTAA
The DNA here is from genome assembly GCF_012273895.1 of Zerene cesonia. Taxonomy (NCBI): domain Eukaryota; kingdom Metazoa; phylum Arthropoda; class Insecta; order Lepidoptera; family Pieridae; genus Zerene; species Zerene cesonia. The sequence goes on from NC_052114.1 coordinate 8,510,349, forward strand.
AAATTTACATGTTAATTATTCAGAGAAACCTTCTAAGCGTCAGCCAGCGCGTCTTCGTTACAAAATAGAGAAAAAAGTTAAAGAACACAACAGAAAAGTTAAAAAAGAGGCAAAAAAGAATCCAAAATCTAAGAAAGCCAAGCCGATTCAGATTCCTAATGAATGTCCATTCAAGGAAGATATTTTAAAGGAAGTGGAAGCTGTTAAGAAGCACAAGGAAGAAGAAAGGCAGAAGAGAAGGGAACTAGCTAAACTTGAAAAACAGAAAAGACAAGAAGAAAAGAAAGGAACAAACATGGATATGGATACACTAGTAAGGTTTTGTTAATTCACTTTGAAATTGTTTACAGACGCTGAAACTTTTCGACCAGTTTCAGGAAAAACAAAAAAAAAATTGTTATTGTTTTTCTTATGTCCTTTTAAATTTATTAGGTAGCAAATGCGGAAGCCAGAGGGAAAGTTCACGAAGCATTCAAGGGGAATGACAATGAAACTGATGATGGAATCGGTAAGGACAGACAGCAAGAAAACTCATTGAAGACTTACTATAGAGAATTTAAGAAGGTTATAACAGAGGCTGAGGTGATTTTAGAAGTGGTGGATGCGAGAGACCCCTTGGGTAAATTTCTCTTATCTTTATTAATTGTATTCAATATATATATATATATATATATGTATAAATAATTGTCTATGATTTGGTCTGTTTCTGATTTTTATTACTATAATTAATTCTTTCTATGATTCTGTTTTTTAAATATTCTTCATTATATTATGAGATTCTGATCTGTTTGACAGAGCTATTCATTTCAATAAAATATTTTGCAAGGGATTCATTGTGTATCTTAATATAAAATGTAATATTTTAGGTACCCGTTGTACTCAGGTGGAAGAAGCAGTACGGGAGTCTGGGAAACGCCTTGTTTTAGTATTAAATAAAGCAGACTTAGTGCCTCGTGATAATCTAACAGCTTGGTTAAAGTATCTTCGAAGAACAGCCCCTGCAGTGCCATTCAAGGCGTCCACTCAAGACCAGCAACACAACCTTGGTAGAAAGAAGATGAAGCACATTGTGAAAGAGAAAGAGATGAAAGGTAGAGTTATATTTAATACTAGCTGCGACCCGCGGTTTCACCCGCGTAAGTCCGTATCCCGTAGGAATATCGGGTTAAAAGGTTGCCTATGTGTTATTCCAGTTGTCCAGCTGTCTACGTACCAAATTTCATTGAAATTGGTTCAGCAGTTTTTGCGTGAAAGAGCAACAAACACATACACATCCTTACAAACTTTCGCATTTATAATATTAGTAGGATTAGTAGGATGTAATATATATTTTTCCTTTTTTATTAGTCATATTTGAACTATTGATAAAGGACTTACATGGATTGAGGCCTGATATTTGTTGGTTGTTTAATTGCCTCACTCTAAGTTATGTTAAGTTAGGTTGTGTTGTGTTTGTGATTTCTCGAAGAGTTCCCACAACCTCTGCTAATGCGGTGATTGTGGTGGTTGCTTAAATTTTGATATATTCTACATACTAGAAATTATTATTAATAATTTCTTTTTTTTCTATTTTATTTCTTTTAGGATCTGCCTGTGTTGGCGCAGAGTTACTAATGAGTCTTCTTGGCAACTACTGTAGAAACAAAGGTATCAAGACATCCATAACTGTGGGTGTTGTTGGTCTGCCTAATGTTGGCAAGAGTTCGATCATCAACAGCTTGAACAGATCTCGCGCCTGCAATGTTGGTAGCACACCTGGAGTTACCAAGTCAGTGAAAGTTTCGTTATATTGTGATCATATAGTGATTTTATTTCTCTTAGTTATTTATATATAATTTATATGTAATAGTGTCTTTGATATTCTTATTATAGAATAGTTTAAAGTTTTTTTTCCTGGTTTCTGAACACGAGGATTTTATAAACACTTCATTGTTTTAAATCATATTGTATACATAGTAAAAATCATGTTCATAAGTCATCTATACAGTTTACTATAAAATGCTATACACTATTATATGCAATTCCCATGAATTGGAAAGGTCATATTTTAGGTCTTATTTTCACAATTATTACATATTCCAGACAAATGCAAACCGTACAGCTGGACTCGAAGATCAAGATCCTGGACAGTCCGGGAATAGTGTTCCATTCAGGATCCGAGAGTGATGCAACAGTGGCTTTAAAGAATGCCATTCGGGTGGGAGCTTTGAAAGATCCCGTGACACCTGCGAACGCGATCCTGCAGCGCGCCAATAAGCACACGCTTGTGGCTCTGTATTGTATTCCCGAGTTTAGCACACCGCAAGTGAGTTCTTAGTACCAAATCGGGTTCTATTTTTTCATCAGCCCTTACTTGTTCCCACTGCTGGGACACAGGCCTCCTATGAGGGTTCAGGCCATAATCCACCACGCTGGCCAAGTGCGGGTTGGCAAGCGTTCCATTTTTTATCAACACTAATATTATAATGAGGAAACTTTTGTATTTTTGGATAATATTTCACGCAAAAACCACTGGACCGATTTAAAAAAAAATTAAATCAAATCATAAAATAGTTCCTTTGCTACGCGAGACATAGACAAACAAGCAAACACACCTTCATATTTATGATATACGAAAGGATTACATTACCATGTTCTTAAAGTTGTCACGTTGACTGTTTAAACAAACCAAATATTAAAGTGAAATATACCATTTATTTCAGGAATTCTACGCAAGTCTCGCGTCAAGAATGGGGCGTTACAAAAAGGGAGGTGTGCCCGACCAAGAGGCCGCTGCAAGAATATTGCTTAATGATTGGAACACTGGGAAGGTAATATTTGTTCAAATTCAAATTCAAAATGATTTATTGTGATTCACAGGTTATAAGGAAGGTATTACATTATATAAAGTTCTACTGTGATCTGCCTTGTGGCGTACAATTGTCAATTTTTACATAAAAAAGCTTTTGTTCCATGTCTATTTTCCTTAAAAAAGCTTATAGTCCGGTCAAGTTAGCATCAAAAATAGGGGTAAGGTTACATTAATTCGCACCTTCCTAAAAATTGGCATGATTGTTGGGAACCCTATTATACACAATTTGTCAATTATCCACATCAATCCGGAGTGTGGAAAAAAATTTATTCAAGGTCAAATGTTGCACAAATCGGTTTTTTCAGTTTTTCAGTTAAACGGTAAGTTTCATAATAAAAATAGATGAGACAAATTGATTCATCATGCAATTATCTATAAAAATTGTTCCTACACATTTTTTCCTAAGAATCACCATTTCGAAGATACAGCGATGCAAAATGTTGAAAAAGTTGTATTCTTCATAATATGCACAAGTTTCCGTGCCACCCGTGAGGTAGTGTACATGGCGCGTTTTTTTTTTTACGTGGTTTCCCCGGTAGGCCTATTCCACGATCTATAATTGTGCTTCTGTTAAGTTGAAAAGCTATTATATTCAATTGAAAATGGTACTATTGTAAATAACAAGAGCGGTGTAAGTAATGTGTAAATTGAGAAAATTATTCGTCTGATAGATACTCTTCTAATGGAACCTAATCCAGACTGTCTTGCTCTTCTTCTTCTTCTTCTATTACAATAGTACCATTATCACTTAAAATACCATTAAAATTTCTCGCTTTCAAATTGTCAGAACTAAACCAAATTTAATTAAGACCACCTGGGCGGCACCAGCTTTGAAATAAAAAAAATCTGCGATTTGTGCACCCAGATCAAAGTTACGAGGTATTAATAAATACACAAAAATTTGTAGAATTAATAACCTTATTTTTTTGAAGTCGGTTGAAAAGTGAAAGAAACTGCTGATCTATTCTCAATACAATACCCGGGTACCGTGACATCTAAAGCAGTGCTAAATTGAAGTCTATATAACTAAATATTTAATCTGTGGACTTTATTATACTAAATTAAATTTACTCTCCAGGTCCGCTATTTCACTGAGCCTCCAGAGACACCAGCGTCTGAAGTGCATGTAGACGCTAAAATCGTGACGTCATTGGCACAAGATTTCGACATTAATTCCTTTGAAGCGATGGAAACTGAAGCCATTAATGCACTGAATAGTCAACCTAGTGACGATGCTATTAAAGTAAGTTTTTAAAAAAAATCCTATAAATATTTTAGTTTATGCAAATGTGGGTTTTAATGGTTGAGGTTCTCAAAGCAAACTTGGCAATTTAGAAATTAAAAACTTTTAACGGATTTTAAACGCGATTTATTCAAAATGTTGGGTTAATAATATAATGAATAAATATATATGAAAAAATATATAAATCGCATTTAAAATCCGTTAAAAAGTTTTCAAACTTGGCAGTTGTTTATTTTAAAACTGTCACTACCTTGTCGTAAAAAAAATACACAACAAAAGTAGGCTTATCGCGAGGATCGAATCTAGGACAAGTTGATGTCTAGGTAAACATATTTACCAATGTAAATTATTGAATACAAGCTGTTCGCCCCTGGTGCATATATAGCCTTTGTCACACAGTGAAGCTGCAGCTTTTTTATGGTGAAAGAATTTTTGATATTGTTTAAGAGTGAAAACTTTACAAACAAACAAAAATACAAATGTTTCCTCTCTATTATATTAGTGTAGAAATGGCCGAAAAAAAAGTGTATGTTTAAAACTAAATTTAGCTTTAATGTAAGTGCAAGATTGTTACTAAGTTACGTATAGGTCGTAGAGTGCATAAACCTTTAAATTTTAACTAGCTATCCGCCCGCGGCTTCGCTCGCATAGCCAAAAAAAAAGGTAGACGGGCCTCGGGTTTCCCTAACCTATTTCTCGTTCCCGTGAGATGACGGGATAAAAGTTATGCTATGACCTTTCTCGAGTCTCGGACTATCACTCTACAAAATTTCATCCAAATCGGTCAATAGTTCTTGAGATTAATATGTTTAATAAAACTAACAAACAAATTCTTCAGCTTTATAGTAGTATACATTCGACAAACCTTGCATAACAATGTATTCTTATATTATAAAAAAAAAATCTTCAGTCACTGTGTTAGTTGTAATACTCCTCGAAAACGGCTTGACCGATTTTCATTAAGTTGTATGTGTATTTGGTAGATTTGAGAATAGATCTTTAAGCATTCTTAACCGATTTCCAAAAACGAAAAGGTCCTATGCTCGTCTCTGTGTATATATTACACCCCTATATGATGAGAGTACGCAGAACAAAGTTGGCCGGATCACCTTGTAATATATAAGATATTCTGTATCGTAATTTTGTTTCTAGATATCTAGCACGGGTCCAGTATCAGCTATGGATGAAATGCAAATTGATGAAGAAGCTGGATTACTATCAAAAACGGTCAATATTCGACCAAAACTAGACAAGACAGGGAGGAATGCGGAGAAGGCGAAAAACGACCCTGAAATGCTCATAGAAGGCAACACTAAACAAAATAAACTAAGGAAAATCCAATTTAAGAAGGATAAGAAGAAAAAGGCGAAAAATGAGAAGAAAGCGGTGCAATTGGCTGATGTTTTAGAAACTGTCACTTTGACGTCTTTTAAGAAAGATGACTACAGTTTTAAGGAAGATTTCTCATTGTAGTGAGGCATGTTGTATGCTAAGTTGAAATATATTGTATATTTCTGTATGAAGTACTTGTTTTTTTTTTTCATTTGACTTTTTGAAAGGGAAAAATAAAAAGAAGGCGTTGGGGGTTTTCCCGGAATTTCGATATAAAACCTACCTTATACCTTACCCTTTCTCTTGTCTCAAACTATCTTTATGCCAAATTGAATCCACAACGGTGCAGTGGTTTAGGCGTGACGAAGTGACTGACAGATATACATAGTTACTTTTGCATTAATAGTATAGGAAGCATTTTTAAAATATCTGTTTATTTTTGTTGAGTCATTTGTCAGTTTTTACGTCGCCACAGATTAAGCGACTGCAGTAATTTTCTCACTGAGGTAGAAGATCAGAATCAAAAGATTATCCTACTAATATTATAAATGCGAAAGTTTGTAAGGATGTGTGTGTGTTTGTTGCTCTTTCACGCAAAGACTACTGAGCCGATTGCAATGAAATTTGATACGTAGTTAGCTGGACAACTGAAATAACATATAGGTAACTTTTTATCCCGATATTCCTACGGGATACGGACATACGCGGGTGAAATCGCGGGGCGCAGCTAGTTAAAATAATGGTTTATTATGTGACTATGCTATAATGTCTATGTGAATTAATTAGGTTGAATTGCCTGTAAATACAAGCCATTTCAAAAACATCATGCAACACAACAAAAGTGGCATGTTATGGTAATTATATTTATCAGTTCAGTTATTACCTCCGTTATCATTCACATACAATAGGCTCGCATTCAAATGTGAACATAAAACCATAAAATATAAACCGTCATTCGTCGTTTGCTGTTCAGAAATATTTTTGACTAGCTGCGCCCCGCGGTTTCATCCGCGTATGTCTGAATGCCGTAGGAATATCGGGATAAAAGTTGCCCTTGTGTTATTCCAGTTGTCCAGCTATTTAGGTACCAAATTTCATTGCAATCGGTTAAGCAGTTTTTGCGTGAAAGAGTAACGAACACGCACAAATCCTTACAAATTTTCGCATTTATAATATTATATATAGCAACAACAACGGTAAAACGGTGAAGGAAAACATCGTGAGGAAACCGGCATGTCCAAGAATTAAAAGTTCGACGACATGTGACATCTGCCAACCCGCACTTGGCCAGCGTGGTGGATTTTGGCCTGAACCCTCATAGGAGGACTGTGTCCCAGCAGTGGGAACATATATGGGCTGATGATGATGATGATATAGCAACAATCCTTGCTAAACATATCTAACTAATTAGAATTTCTTCAGACACAATATTTAAATTGATTATTAGGCTGATTTATTAACTTGTACTTTATTTAATGCGCGATTCTTCATTTTAATTAAATTTCATCGCATTCTATGTCGTTACTATTTGCAAATTTCTGAAAAATTAATAGTATACATGTTCCTTTTGTGTGAAACAAGGTTTTCGGATATCAATGAACATCAGAATATTATTTTGTCAATGATTAATTTTCAAATAGGCTAGGTTTTTATAGTCTTACTAGCATACGCGACCCGGGCAAACGCTGTTCTGCCTCACTTTTCATCATTTATGGGTAGAAAAATAGATGTTGGCCTATTCTCAGACCTACCCGATATGCACACAAAATTTCATGAGAATCGGTCTAGCCGTTTTGGAGGAGTATGGTAACTAACATTGTGACACGGTAATTTTATATAGAGAAGAGAATAATACACGAAACTGTTTTGTAGATGAATTCTATTTTAAAATGAACTTAATAATTCATTAATATAGTGCATAATAATTTGTACCGACTACTTAATTTAACTAATTGGTGGAGCTCGAATAGCTTATCTTTCGATAGCTACCTCTGCAAAAGCTCTAACAATAGTATAAAATACTATTTCAATTATACACAAATTAACTTTTGTCATATAAAAACACTTTAGATTTTGATTATTTATTGTTTAAATGCCGTCTACACATTCATGAACAAAAAAAAACAAAACAATGCCTATAATCCCGTCTAAAGCAGTCTTCTTTTTGTATAGCCTTTTTAGTTTTATTTGCCACGCTAGTTCAATGTTTTGTTTTCCTTTAACGTATTAAATATGATATCTCGGTCTCTTTCTTATGCCTTGTGCATTTCCTATTGGCTACTAATACAATCCTATATTGTTTCTAGTTTGTAACATTATTTTTTTTTAAATATATTTAATTATCACAGAATCTTATCAAACTCTTTTTCTGAATACTACTAAAAATACATACATGTTTATAATGTAATAGACCCATATAGATGCTAGTGTTTTCTATTTCTCAATAACGTTCAAATTCTCCTCTTGCTTATGTTTTAAACTCTCCCGCCAACAACGATAGTCTCATAGCGACGGTGTGTTCAATTCCTATTTGATAATTTGGCCCAATAAGAGCGTTCCATCTGTCTGCGTAATGCAACGTCACATTAAGAAGCTGTATACAGTTTGTCTTTTTCCAACTAATGATATTTTCGTATATTTCTTCCTCTCACGAATTTTGAAATCGTATGTCAGTACTGTTGCTGCCTCATTTTCGCATACGGGTTTTTCAAAAGATAGAAAGAAACAACAAATTTACTACGTAACATGGTAGTTAAAATTAAATAATAGAGCGTCTCAAAATTTTTTGTGCTTATTCGTGGCCAGTTTGTTCGCGAGTGAGGGTGCCTGTGTCAAACAAAATGAAATCGCTAGTTTTAGGATTGGTCAGCTTGCTGGCAATTTATTCAGTTAATTGTGATGTATATTTCGAAGAAAAATTCCCTGATGGTAAGTAAAAATTAACAAATGTCCAAAAAGAAACGTGCCGGCACGCCGCGTGTAGTAATCGATATAGCCGTTACCGGCTACATTTCATGACTTTATGAAGACTTATTTCTGTTACAGATTCATGGGAATCTAAATGGGTATACAGTGAACATCCCGGAAAGGAATTTGGTAAATTCAAGCTGTCAGCGGGAAAGTTCTACAATGACCCAGAAGAAGATAAAGGTACCTCTTCCTTTCTAATCAAAATCATACACGTAGACAACTATTTTGAGTGTTTTTATTAAATTACGATAAATTTTAAAAAATAAGTGACCAAAGAGGCCATTTTTAATACAATTAACAAATACCCTAATAATAATCCAATTATTGTCGGTTCACAGTACCTATTCGTAATGTACGAAACCGGCAATAACTTCGCTACCCTCGCGAGTTTTTTACCGTACGAACTAATTACCATACTTAATTTACCATATTAAATGAGTATTTTTTGCCAGGTTTACAAACATCAGAGGATGCGAGGTTCTATGCTCTCTCGACCAAATTTAAGCCATTCTCAAACGAGGACAAGCCCTTAGTTGTGCAGTTCTCTGTGAAACATGAACAAGACATCGACTGCGGTGGTGGTTACTTGAAAATCTTCGACTGCAAGTTGGACTCCAAGGACATGCACGGAGAGACACCATACGAAATTATGTTCGGTCCTGACATTTGTGGTCCTGGTACTAAGAAGGTAAGGTTGAACTTTGAATTTTATTAGCAGTTTTCCTTGGCCAGCCTTGAACAATCTTTCTAGAAAATTCGAGAGATTACTGTTGCACATTATCAATAGTTTGATAGTTAAAAAAATATTAGTATATAATAAATGAACTTCTGATGTTTGATAGCAATCACTAAATTAATATTAATTTCGGAATGAATTACAGTTCCACAATTTTCCTCTTACTTATAAAAGGATACAGTGTATACTTGTATAGTTTTTCATCATTGTTTGATTTTGTCTTTTTAGTGAACTGAAAAAAAAGTCATAATAATTTTTAAACGATCTTTCACCTTGTCTATAAATATTGATCTGTCGTGTGAATATAACATATCTGATGTTTATCTCATATGGAACATGGATACTAATATATAGTAGTAATAATAACACCATAACATGAAATGGAACTAATTGTATTATATTGAATCTTTTTTTATAAGTTTATATGGTTTTTAACCAACATTCCCACAGTCAAGATGGAACTCAATTCGGCTTTTTTTTTTTTTTACTTTACTCAGTGGGTTTTCAACTGACTGATTTGATTATTTTTGTGATTTTGTTATTTGGGAAATTGTTGTGATTTGATCTGAATTTAGAATGTGGAGTGAAACCTCGCTTCTCATTAAAGATAATAATATTATAGAAAAATATAAATATTTATCCTTGAAATTTTGAATTAATTTCATAATCACTTTACAGATATCATGAGGTTTTATAAATGAATCTTAAATACATTTTATGTTTTGCTAATTATATTGAGTTTAATGTGTTTAGAATATCTATTCCAATTAAATAATAATAAGTTAACAAAATTGATACAAATTAACTTTTTGGTACTCATGTATGTCGACTGTGTAGTAACATACTAAAATATAAATTTCAACAATAGCAGGTTATTATTACTAAATTATGATCATTGGTTCTAAAGAAAGCAAAGACAATTTCATTTTCAAATTACTCCTAACTTGTTTATTGAATTTTTGATATATTATGCTATTATCTAATTGCTTGTTGACTCTAAATCATTTGGAATATGTAAAAAAAATTCCTGTTATAGCTGGTCCCGCTCTTTAATTTTTAACTGATAACTGAAAATAGAAAAGTTAGGCATTGCATGCACCATGTGAGTGTGATAAAATTATCAGAACTTATTAATCAAATGGAATTGGGTTATCAGTTTTTATCTTTATCAATAGAAGAAAATATTTATTGCTAATATAAAGCGAAAAGCCATGTACCTAATGATTGAATCTGTTATCATTTTCACATAAAGAAATTAGTCTATTGTTGTGACATTTTATCTGATAAAAAATAAATTGTATATAGATATAATATGGATAATATGGATGGTGTAATGTTTCACTACAAACTTGCTCATCTATCTGACACAATAGGGCAAAAAATGAAGAAGAAATGCTTTAACATAGACTAAATACAACATGAATTTTACTTCTAGGTCCACGTAATCTTCAGCTACAAAGGCAAGAACCACCTTATCAAGAAGGACATCCGTTGCAAGGATGATGTCTACACTCACTTGTACACTCTGCTGGTGAGACCCGATAACACCTATGAAGTACTCATTGATAATGAGAAGGTTGAGTCTGGCAATCTTGAGGATGACTGGGACTTCCTGCCACCTAAGAAGATTAAGGTATGACTATATATATTTTTTGCTAAAAAATTATTTATATGAGCCTGTGTATGTTGTATAAATTATAATTCATTTTATTGTTGCCTTATATTAAAACATTTTTTTTAATATCTTGCACAATGATAACTTGCAGTAGGGATTTCTTTAATTTCATATTTTGTTTTTAATTTTTTCTTCCATATTGTTACCACAGGAGGCATGATTATTTATGAACATCTTAATATCCTATTCTAATATTTTCCCCTGTAGGACCCATCTGCCAAGAAGCCCGAGGACTGGGACGACAGGGCGACCATTCCCGACCCAGACGACCAGAAGCCTGAAGACTGGGACAAACCAGAGCACATTCCGGACCCAGATGCGACTAAGCCGGAGGACTGGGATGATGAAATGGACGGTGAATGGGAACCGCCGATGATCGATAACCCAGAGTACAAGGGCGTGTGGGCGCCTAAGCAGGTGGGCTTATGAAAAACAATACAATTAATAGATTTTTGCATTCGGGTTAAAAAAGGTCAAAAGTTCGATGGACTATGATTTGTGTAAATTGTTTTGTGCATAAATTACTCTAAGTACATTCATAATTGAATGTATGCACCAAAAATGTATGCAGTTAAAATAAGTGTCAGTTTTGATATGAATTTAAGATTTTTCCGACTTTTAAAATACAAATAGTTAATTTTAAATAGCCTAGCCTTAATAAATGCAGAATGTAACTAACTATATAATTGCACAAGCCCTCCACAAAATCTCGAAAGCGTAACTTCCTTTTCTATAGCGACATCAAAATTGAATGAACTATGACGGAAAAAATGTTTATATTGCGCCTAGTCGTACAGGTTGTTCACCTTTATTACCGCTATTGCGAGGCCAAATGTTTGTCCAAGTTATTGCCTATTGGTTCATTTGCACCTCGCTACGTCACACACGTGTCATCACACTATATCCGCTAATTGTAAGGTTTCACTGACCCCTAGTTTTCAAACATTAATTCTTAGAAGAATCACGTCATGAAATAAGCAGAATTAATACTATATTTTTTCGATTTCGTGTTTGAATTTTTTGAAGTATGTGTAAAAATGTCAAGTTACCTACTTGTATTGTACAAACGCATTTTATCTTATTGATTCTAAAATGAAATTTCTTGTGCATAATATAGTTTAGTAAAACCAATAATTAAAGTTGTCTTAACTAAATAATTATACAGAAATCAAAAGTATCCGTTGTCATCATTTAAAATTATCACATTCTTATCGCATTCTAAAACATTGAAACAATTTTGTCCTCTCACTGCAAGGGCTGCCACTAAACACAATTTCATCCCTACAGATCGACAACCCAGCGTACAAAGGCCCGTGGGTGCACCCCGAGATCGACAACCCTGAGTACACGCCCGACGCCAACCTGTACAAGCGCAACGAACTGTGCGCCGTCGGCTTGGACCTGTGGCAAGTGAAGTCTGGAACCATCTTCGACAACTTCCTCATAACTGATGACCTTTCCCTCGCAACGGAAGTGGGAGAGGAGATCAAGAGGAAGATTGAAGGAGAGAAGAAGATGAAGAACGAGCAAGATGAAGTGGAGAGGGAGAAGGAGAAGGCGGAGAAGCCGGATGAGGAAGATGATGAGGATCTCGATGATGAGGTTGGGGATGCCGCGCCAGTGGTGAGTTCATAGATATTTTCTCCAAGTCCACGTAATTATTATAACTATGGTTTAAATTATTTTATCCCTATTTACTTAAATAACATAGAGTTTATCTTTGTGTAGTTTGGATATTTCACTTAAAGGCAGACTTAATGTTTATACGAGTTTAATAATGTTACGTTTTGTTTGTTTCAGGAGGAGCACGATGAGCTGTAAACAAGATAGTGTAGTGCAAAGACAATAATTACCAACGGGTATATAGCATGCTGCGCCATGCTCCTACAATGCTAGTTGAATCGTGTGCAATCCAGTATATTATTTATATAAATAGCACTGTGTGACACTCGAAATATTCCATTTTGTATATCGACGTGCAAAAGCCCTGGACTCTACCCAAAACAAATTACAAAAAAGCTAAAATACCGCACAATATCTCTGCTAGTTTTATAAAATCGGTAACTTCATTCAAACTCACTGGGAACGCGAAGAAATTCAGGGCTTTTGGACGTTGATCGTTAGGCGTGTAATATACGCCTGGGATGTACTGATTTTTTTATGTATATAAAGCTCTGTACACACGATCGGAAACAGGTTTTAAGCAATAAGAGTAATTGTGCAGTGTGTACACAGCCGAGTCAGATAGTTTCACGGCACCGCGTGTCGTGTGCGCTAAGCCTAGGTTTTGTCGGTCGATGTTATGGTCGAAAGGATGAATGTGTTTCTGTTGTGAAATGAGTCTGATTAAATTAATATATAACATAGTTTTGTGTTTTATTTTAGTGTTCATAGGAATTATAAAGAATAAAAAGAAAAAAATTGATCACACTTAGTGATCATAAAAAAAAAATTCTATTTAAAATTTTTCAATAAAGCGGTTGATAGTTTAATTTCGCACTGACGTAGATCAACATTCGTGTCTCCACGCTTTTATAAGCTTAACGTTTGTTTATGTACGTTCGTTGGTTTTTAACCACTTTAATCGGACAGATTTGATTAAAACTACGCCTATCAAGGATCGCTAAAAAAAAGTGAAGTCCCGTGTCCCCTACTGGGGTATGGGGCAGATGATATACATCTGTTTCACTGATCGATTTTCTTTATGGACAAGTAGGTGATCAGCCTTCTGTGTCCTGCCAGACCGAGCCTTTTTTTTATTGTCCCCATCGGGAATCGAACCCAGGACCTCGATTCTACTCTCACGCGTTTACCACTGTGCCAAGGAGGCGGTCGCTAACTATACAATAATTCCATCGAGTTTTATCCTATTACTGATCAGGATCGCTAGGGTTGAATACACAAAACAATTTGATATAAAAATACCTATTTATATTGTACATAATAATTTATTTATAACATTTTAAATAAATAAGATACAAAGTCCACATAACTCGTCATCAGTCCTTCCAATGGTGTCGCTGATGCTTGTGGTTTTTCAGTAGCGTCCAAGTCCTCGATTTGTTTCTTAGGCCACCAAGGAACTGCAAATTGGTAACAGCGCATTAATTAAACTACTCAAAATAAAATATGGAAACTGTATATTTCAAAATTGGTCAAAATTTACTTTTCCACAAATATGTAAAAAGTATTATATATAGGTGCCTACTGAATAAGTACATCATGTTTTAATTGAAGAAGAAAGTTTCAATACCAAATTTAATACGACACGTATAACCGAAGTATCAATTTTCTTTTCAGTGCCTAGTGTACTGTGTAAATAAGGTATACTATTTAATTATGATATGTGACCTTGCTAACTTGTTATCCTTACCAATACAACAGATGTAAAAGTATATTCATTGGTTTGTTTGTTGATCTTTTTTAACGTTGTAGGGAAGTGATTTTATGATACTATTTTTGTGTTTAAAGATAGTTATGAGGCAAGAGATAGACCGGTGAAATATCGCATTCCTATAGGAATTCCTTCTATCCAGGCGAAGCCGCATTAGCAAAGATAATCTATGATATAATTGTATGAATTTTCCGTTTTCTTCTGGTTCAGGTGGTTTCTATGACCGAGTATCCTTTCGGGCATTGAGTAAGTATAACATTTTTATATGTTCTTCACCGTCTTTGAGTACAAGAAACGAATGAATACGTAAATTATATATTACTAGCTGCGCCTCGCGGTTTCACCCGCGTAAGTCCGTATGCCATGTGAATATCGGGATAAAAAGTTGCCTATATGTTATTCCAGTTGTCCAGCTATCTACGTACCAAATATCATTGCAACCGGTTCAGCAGTTTTTGCGTGAAAGAGCAACAAACAAACACACATCCTTACAAACTTTCGCGTTTATAATATTAGTGGTATAGGATATGTGAATTATATATGTAGTTACAAGATACTTCCCTATTACATGACATAGGTACACACTATACAGTTTTTGTCTAGGTCAATAAACAAATTATAATTATGATTCCACAGGCGGACCTAGCTTTATGTTCCATTTCCTTTGATGAATCAGCTAAACGTATTCAACTGTATAACTTCAATATCTACATATTAATTAGCAGACTTACATTTGTTTTCTAGATCTGAAACAGACAGTTAATGTAAATGATCACAAAAATAATTTTTTTTCGCCATGTTAAAAACATTTGTGTAATGAATAGACCTTCAAATTGCTTTTTCTAGGGTAAAATCAGCACTCTTATACATTGCTCATGTCTGTCCGTACCTGTCCGTCTGTCCATCTGTCAACCATTTTTTCTTTAAATAGATTGTTGAGAGATTAGGCTTTTCAAAGCGATGAAATATACGCCCTATCCTCTAACTTTTAAACTAAAACAGTGAAAAATGAAAAAAAATTGTTGTAGATGTCAAGGAAAACTTGTATGATGTGTATATGTGATGATGTATGTAAAATGTCAACGAAAATTGGATGGGTGACAGTTTTTGAGATAGCTATTTTCAAAAACCGAAAAACAACTTTGTCATGGATACAAACACTATGAAAAACGAACTGATGTTGGTAATTGGAAAACTGTCCAACTTTATTTATTAATAATATATCTTATTTTTCCTGCGTTATTCGGAACCCTTCTCCTGCGACTCTCCCTTAACGGTTTTTTTATTCAAATGTATGTACTACATATAAAAATACGTAGTAGTAACATTTGGATAAAAAACCGCCTAAGTTAAGTTGCCGTTAAAATTAGTAGGCGCAGAATTTTTGTATAAGTAGTAATTATTAGATCACTTACATTTCTCCATTCGTTCGTCAAAATCTTTCGTGATATCAACCTTTTTCTTATCCTCACCGGAGTCTTTTTCCTCGCTATCATCTTTTTTGTGTTTTTGTTGATGTTTTTTAACATAGTTCATAAAATCTTTGCAAATGTCAGACTCGAGGTTTTCTGAAAATTATAAAAGTTAGTAGTTAGGTAATATAAAAGCTTAAATATATATCAATAGCATCTTTATACTGCTATGTGAATTTATATGTTTAATTTTTTTAAGATGGTATATTTTTGAAGCACATTAAAAATCAGTCGCATTAATTAACGTAAGAAAATAAGACGAAATTGACTCTTTTCGATTTGTTTGGCCTATTTGCTATGTTTCACATCTATGTCTATATGTATACTATATGTGTGTGTGGGTGGTGTGGGTAATATATTTAGTAATGTGAGATATTAATTTCATAGGGATTACTTATAGGATTACCACAGGATTTACTTATAGGTTATGTACAGAGAGTTATTTATTTCTATGATTTATTGCATCGGAAATTTTATCTATTTTGCACTACGCATCAAATCTTGAGCATTTTAATATTAAAAATGCTACAGTGTTTTCATCCATAAATTACGTCACACATCAACAAAATTTACATTTATACAACAACTTTGTAAAAAATATACAACAAAATTGACAAGAGCAGGGGTCAAAAGCTATGTGACGTATTTAAAATGTGCACTAAGATGCGAAATTAATGTTTACGAAATTGATCTCAATTTGCTTATTTGGATTTCTCATAAATACATGTATATGATTTTAAAATGTTACGTCATATAATAGTCCGGTCAATTTAGACATTCGAAGTTACATAAAGTCCCAACAAGCTGAATTTCTGTGAAGTTGTTTA
>NC_052114.1:8527848-8566742 GCF_012273895.1 Zerene cesonia
TCACAGAAATTCAGCTTGTTGGGACTTTATGTAACTTCACCCTCATTTTTTGGTCTAAATTGACCGGACTATAATGGGGAGTGGGTTCTTCAAATGTGTCACCTTTTGGAACAGAGGGGGAAGGCTAAATGACCTAAAATTCGTGTGACGTAATTTATTTAAATATTATTATCGCTAAAAATGTATATTTTTTTCTCTAATGTACATTGCTTTGGAGAAGTGCACTGGAGAAGTACCTACAGAAGACCGGCGTGAAAAAGTAGCATCCTATTGTGTTTCGTTTGATTAGTGGGGGAGTCGAAGGCCCCTTCTCAGACCTTTCCTTTATTCCTATCCCTTTCCAATTTAAAGTCGGCAATCCATTTGTTGCAGACCTTACGCATCTGCTTAGTAAGGTCTGAAACCGACCTTACGCCTCATCATAGGCATATTCATGGGCGGTAGTAGCGCTTACCATTAGGCGTCCGCCAGCTCCAGTGCCCGTGAAGATATAAAAAAAAAAATAATAATAACAAAACGTTAGAAGCAGGAGCAGCAATAGGAGTTGAAATAGGAAGACCTCGTAATTCGATCCATATTAATTGCATGACCGTTAAAATTATTTAATGATGCTGTAATAAGTAATTGTGTGGGTAATTAACATATTTTTCGCATCACGGCATGAGCTGCGCAGTTCCGGGAGATAAAAAGGCATTGTATGGCTTTTAAATGGTTTCTTCATGAAAAAAAATTGTTTGTGGCGTGAATTTAAACTAAGACTTACCTTTGCTTTCCGTTAGTTGAAGTAATACCTGTTTAATACAAAGATAAGTAACTAAATTATAAGTATATCTATGACCACATTTTAAAACTACTATACCAGTGAACAATAATATTAGGAAGTGTATTAAGTACTAATATTATAAAGTAGTGGATTATAATAATACAAGAAATATACTCTGTGATAGTGAATAAATTCATACAAAATACTGTACTGATTTTAGAAATTCTACGTTATTCCCTGTTGCTAAGCGTCCGTTCTTCGTTGTTGATCAACCCTGGGGAAGCCCCGGGAGAAGCCGGGATGAACTGCTCGTATTACGTAGGTGTTTAAACAAAAAATAATTTTCAACATATCAATTTGCCACCCACTAATTATCTTATAAGAAAAACTGTTTTAAATTTACCTTTTATTAAACTGTTTTAATTTTAGTTTTTATATTTATTTTTTATTTAACCTAATAAAATAAAAATTCAAAGACTTCTTACCAAAATCGTTACGCTGATAAGTCCCAACTTACACCACATATTACTGAAATATTATCTCTACTTATTTATTCTCAGGATATTTGTCACTTATATATACAACTATACTGTTATGGTTAATTAAAACACAAATGAGCCTTCACAACGTTTTGTTTTACGAGCCGTTATGAAAATGTTTACGTGAACAGATTTTTAAATTCTATGTTTGCTTATAACATTCGAGTTTAATGCTATTCTTATATTATCTATATCAACTTAGTAAGAATTATAGAAATAATATTTTTGAGTGTCTGTTGAATAAAGATTTATAATTTAGTTCTCTAGCTAGGTACGCTAATAAAAAGCAAAAATAAGTAGGCAAATTATTTTCTAGGCCTAGGTCCTAGGTTCGTATACTATGAAGTCTGAAGTCTGAACATGAAAATTTCGTAAGTTACTGACGGGGCCATATATACCTTTGATACTGATGATGTTCTGTATAAAATTTTGAAATAAGTACGTTTTACGATACAAAATAATACAGAAATATTGCCAATAATTTCAATGGAAATGAAATTAAATTGTAATATGATCATTTCAATGAGCCTTAAACAAGTAGAAATATGTAGATATCTATATCAACTCTTACTTTCTTTCGACACTTTCATTTAGGAGAAACTTTATCAGTCAACATTTATTTATTTTTACCACTTAGCGAGGGGCGCCCACTGCCAGTGTTGGCTTTAACAACCCCAAGTAAAATTGACAAATTCACTGAGTAACTAAAAATTATCGAATAGCTCTTAAGTCATCAGAATACAGTCTAACATGTGTTTTTGCAATCGCAAAAGCATTTTAAAGGGAAAAGACTGATAAGTACGTAGTGTCAATATTTTGGAAATCTAAACTGGGTCTACTTAAATTCTACCCCAAATATCTAATGTTGAAAGATTGGAATTATTTTTAGGATTTTTGTTTCCGTTAATTCATAAAAAAAGCTATGTATTAAGGGCAATACTGATTATTAGGGTATCTCTAAAATATATAGCTATGCAATTTTGGACTTTTTGGACTTTTTTAAATATAACATCATACACAAAATTCAAAACATTAAAATTTTATCTTATCACTTTTACCCTTGGAAGTCAAATAGGCAGCAGCTGTGCTTTTATTTGTTTATGCACTTGATTATACAACAGGTGCTGTATGTCAATAAGTTGGAAGGTAACTCAACCACACTGCAGTATATAATGATAGTGAACTGATTGATATTAATCAATGTTCCGCAAGTAAATGTACACACGCATCCTATAGACTATCTTTACTAGTTATTATAATTGTAAAAATGTCCTTGTTTGTCCTTCTTTCATGATGCGACGGAGCGATTTAATGATATTGTTGTTTCTGTAGATGATTATGAGACTAGAGAGTGATATAGGGTACTATTTACACCGTTAAAACATTTAATTCCTACTGGAAGATCCATTACGATGTCTATTTGAGTCACTTCAAATTACTGCAATGTTACTGTTCCCTTGACAATGCGGTCGAAGGCGCGGGCGAAAAGCTAGTATACATACATTATAATTTTAAACTTGATTTTTAGTTTTATAGCATTGAAATGCTTTATAAATGAGAAATTTTGAAAGAATAGAAAAAAATTGATCACGAGGCAGGATTCGAACCTGCGTTTTTTGCCTAACCGTAGCAACGCCTAGCCTCTCGGCCACCCGTGACCCCCCCCACAGTAATCGAATTTCTTCATGATAATTCAGAAGTTAGGTTGTTAAGAAAACCAGCAAATTACAGCCGAATCGCCGAAATTTACATTAGTGGTTTTTGTTAGTATGTCCCGTACCTCTGTGATTACAAAAAACTATATGATTACTGTTCGTCAAATCGATTGGTTTTATTATTAGAATGTTTAATTAAATATTTGTATGTCTGGTTAGTTCCACCGTTCATTTTAATAGCTATGTAGTATAAAAATTTAATATCACGTAATATTCAAGCTATCTTCATTTGTAGTAACTACACTAGACTTTAAAAATACAAAACTAAAGCGATAAACGTCAGAAAACAATAACCCAACTTCGATGATATATAAACAAAGTAAAAAAGCTATATAAATGAATGTCTGAGGGCAATGAGAAACATAACTTATGGTCGCTCGTAAACTATTCTTGAATTTAGGACTGACTACGTAAATGTAGAGAGAGGTTCAAAATACTGAAGATTGTACTTGAATGAGATTGCAAATATTTTTGAAGTGAAATTGTAGAAGCATGTTTTTCTATAATAATTTTTTGTTAATGAACGACATACCTACATCATGGGCCAATTTCGTTACGTGAGAGAGAAAAAAGAGTAAGGGATCTTTTCGAAGATTTTATGGTAGTCTATCTAATTTATTTACATTTTTTGCTAATGCTTACTAATGAAAAAAAAAATTAAATGTCAAAAAGTATGTGTCAAACTTCACGTATCAAAACCCACATAATCAAATAGCCTATAGGAAATAACCAATTGTATTAATAAAATTCTCGTTATGTTTCGATAAATAAACGAATCGCTCTTTTTGTAATTCGATTATTCACAATACAGATATATTATACATTGAACAGACACAGAAAAGGCCTTTCAAAAATGAATTGAAAAAATATGAGGGTGAGAACAATAAAGACATGTTATAACCTTTTATATGCGTAGCGAAACGGTTTATACCTTCTTTTGAATATCGGCTAAATGAGGTGTGTCGATTTTCAAGAATATACTCATTTATGATATGTTTTTCTTCAAAACTTACACATAAAATTTAATAAATACATACATTGTTCCATAGCTATTTATAGCCCCCAATATTTCTGACTCTATTTATGGAAAATAATGATCATCATCTGAAAATACAAAGATGTCAAATCATCACAAGATGGTATTTCAACAATGATTTAGTTTACTTATTCCTAGAATAAGCCTACAGTTGATATAATATAAAAATAATACCACAGATAACTATACTGTAATACACATATAGGTAAGTTAAAAGTAATAAAATGAACATTCGAAGAACATTAATAGTATACTAATCCAGATAAATTACAAAGTACTCAGATCCAACTGTGACAAAATAGGGGCCATTGCTTATTCAACGTCTTACATTTTTCACAAGAAACTATAGTATGGTAATTTACGGAAGCTGCTTACGTCTAACGACAAAGGCACGACATAACATTTTATTCGTGTCGGATTTATCGGATGAATTATCGTAACGACTTCCTTGTATTGCTTAAATTTCAATTAAAAATCTATTGCGTCATGTTAAACATGGTAAAAGGAAATTCCTTTTTTAATACTTCGGAAGAAATCTTTTTATACAAGATATGAAAAATACGAGATATAAATGTATTTTTAATTTAAGTTTGCATATTCTATTTTTAAACGTATTTATGCTATGTTTACAGGCACAAAAACAATGAGATTTTTATAATATTGTGTAATACTTATCCACCCTAATTAATTAGCTACAATAAAATTTCTAATTTTTTATATATCAACACCATTAAAATTGATAAACCGGTTTAATGATGGGTGGCACAGGTTACCGTTGTGCCGTCGAGTAATTACATTTAATTTTCTTATTTATATGTAATTTATAAATTGTTTAACAAAGAAGAAATGAGTGTTATAACAGAATTTAAGGATATCTTTAAAATGCTCTTTCATGCCCATGCAATCAAAGTCTCGGGAAACAGCAAGTAATATAAATATGCCAGTTATTTTTTCGTGTCTGTATTTAGCCTTTCACAGAAATATCAGGTTTTACAAGACCTTGATTCAACTTGTTTCAGTGGTATTTGGTTTCGAATATATATTTTTACCAATATGTTTCAAAGCATATTGTAAACCAACTATCCTGACTATACTATACACATATAATTCATAATTTGCTGATATTGTCGAGCTTCGAATATCCACTGATCCATGTATTTATTTGCGTTTGTTAAAGTCTACATTATCATACGTATGCTAGAAAAAAAGTATTGGTTAATTGTCTTGTTCTATTTGCATGGATGATAAAATAGAGTAGCATGGTACCTACGAATTATTACCTATATTATGGTTTTACAAAAAAAAATTGGAAAGCAATTCAGAGGTTATAAATTTGTCCATATTCGATTATATTGTCTCACCATAATTAGCCGAAGCAGTAGAACGAAAGAATTGGTTTCAGTGTGTATTCGACAGTCAAGGACACGCCAATGAACCTCAGTTACAGCAGATCTTAATAAAAATTATAATGTTTTATGTCCGTGTTAATAATACCTAGATTTTTTTTTTCATGAAATACTTTCAAAACTTCAGTTTTATTCTACTATTGTATGACAGCTTCGTGACATAAAGCGTATAAGCTTAAGCGTAATTTTTATAATTCGCAATATATGTATTATTATTATATTATTTTTTTTTTTACATTATCTTAATACATACCATCAACATGATAAGATATAAAAGTGCGAAATTATATTTTTATTAAACGTATATTACGCAAAATTATAACTAAAATTGAGAAGCCAATTCACCTACGTGCCTCAGCTTAAGTGTACCACGGAGTATTTATTCATAATTTAACAATATTTATATGCACACAAAATAATGCAACACTTATCTGGTAAAAGAAAATCCGCACCTGTGCAATTTGCATATTTGCGGCAGATGCATTTCACATCTGCTGCACTTATCGATTTTTTAAGCAAGTAGTAATTATAATTAACCAATTTGTTATACGGGACTGCGATTTGTTTTTATTGACATTTGTATTTTGAACGTAAGTAGCTTGAGCAGTGTTGGATATTTAAATGGATTTTTATAGACACTCCAAGTCAACATAAAACCTTTTTTCATTTATTTATCATTTATCATATAACATTAATAATAAAAGCAGCAAAAACTCATTTTGCAATGCAATAAAAAGAATAGGTTTCCTATATCATACATATTGTGCTATTTTTTATCATGATTCAACGATAAAAATATAATACGTGTATGAAGTGTTGTGTTCCACAGTTTTTATTATTTCGTCCTCCAAGTACTTTATATTATTAAGATTTGTGTCGGTGATGCCACGAAAACGTTTATGATTGTTAACTAAATGGCTACTATAATTGGATATCAGAGTTTGTATCTTAATATAGGGCCTCTTAACGTATGTAATTTTATGAGAGACAAGGAAATGAGCTGGGTCACTGTTTCAAAATAATAATAAATTATAAATTGTATATTGTAAATTATAAAATAAATTGGTAAATTAACACAATATCGTCTGCAACGTTATAGAATACCTCTGTAAGTAAGGAATAATGAAATAGGCATGGCGGTTTTCACTTTAATAAATTATAAATCAGAAAATAAAAGGAGTAGAACGAATGAATACCAATTTGTTTTTAGCGCATGAGTAATACTTTAAGTTTGTCAAAAAAAAATGTTTTTGCTATTTAATTTCAATGGAAATAACGTTTTGGAGAAGAGATTCAACTAAACATTTGAATTATTAAATGATTATACATCAATTATTGTTTACAATAATAATAAGCAGTCAAAACTACAATATAAAATAGTTTTCACCCCGGCTTCGACTTATGTCACTCAGTGAAGTTGCAGCTTTTTAATGGTGAAAGAATGTTTGAAATCGGTTTAGCAGTATTTGCGTAAAAATGTTACAAACACACAAAAGACTTTCCTCTTTATAATATATTAGCCCCGCGGTTTCACCCGTGTAAGTCCGTATCCCGTTGGAATATCGAGATTAAAAGTTGCCTATATGTTATTCCAGTTGTTCAGCTGTCTACGTACCAAATTTCATTGCAATCGGTTCAGTAGTTTTTGCGTGAAAGAGCAGCAAACACACACACATCCTTACAAACTTTCGCATTTATAATATTAGATTAGATTAGAAGGATAGTAGGAAGTAGGATAGGAAGTGTAGACATCTTCGCTTTTACAGCTTAATTCGTAAAAGGTAAACTAATTACTAGCACATTTTTCTTTCATGAGATTGTCTATAAAATTGTATAACGTATTTAAATATTGAATATAAATTCGATCCCAATGCGGAATAATAATGGAGTAATTTTAACATCATTACGCTTCCGATAAATTGGCGCTTTATGTATTCAAAATTAATTACGTTTGCGCTTCATTGTACGAAGTAGATAATCCATTTCTCTGTTGATTTGTTAAATGTAAATTCGAACGGGATGGAACATAAATCCGTTTGGTCCCTCGTTTTGGAAAGGTTAAAGGGGTTTAATTATAAATACATACAGATTACATACACATTTAGTTATATTACTACGCAAATATAAATCTTTTAAGTTTAAGTGGGGAAATCTTGCGTGGCCCCGGGGAAAGGAACCGTGGGTTATGTCGGATTATAACTGACTGAAATCCCGCTGTGTCCTGCGCACTACATATGGAGCTACACAATTTTCTCACCTTACCCTACTAGATGCTGGTTTGCCCAGATCATACAGATTATGCACTGAAACTGAGAATATACTCCTTAATTTTATTTTTTAGCTTCAATAAGACACACAAATATGTACATGCAAAAGAAACTTTATTAAGACTAATGAGTCAACATCGGCAGTCTTTTCTCTTTAATGCTGTCCTAGTCCAGGTTCTACCCGCTGTTTTGACAATGTCATCCTACCATCTTCTTGTTTGTATTCGGCGTTTCCTTTTTCCATTTTTTGGATAGCAGAACTCATTAATTTACATAATTGCAAATTTGGGTATTATCGTATCATTACATTTTGGTGATCATTTAGATGGGCCAGAAATCATAAGCCATCGTCTACTTAACAGACAACCTTTGAATGATAAAAGTTACTCTTGGTTCGATATTGATATCTAATTGGACCATCAATATCTTGAGCCTTCTATACTAGTTTTAGTTTTATGTTACCGAATGTTTTTAGTCCCATTCCTGAAAAATGAAATGAATGATAATACTATATACTATATACGTCTCCAACATTATGACTCAATGTGATAAACGATCGAACATAGAAATAAACAAAATTTTATGATGCGAAATACGCAATGTACATGAAACATAAGTAAAACTCGCTGAGCTTAATACGGCATCATAGTACAGAGGTTATCGTCCCTCAGTCCTCCGAGAGAGAGAGGGTCGCCTCGCCTCAGTCCTCCTCACAGTGCCGCGGTGCTAACACGTATATTTCCGTCACGTCGGTGTTGTTACAAAAAAGTTGATTTTTTATATAAAAACTCGTGCTGTGACTTAAAATTTGGTTAACATACATTTGGATATTATTCTTCGTAAGTATTTTATTATGCTTCTCGTATTTTAGACAGATTTGTGGAGGGAAATGCGTTAAGTTATTATAGTACGGACTATAAATCGGAAATAATGACAGTTCGAGTTGAAACGTATCTTTTGTCCAGTGTAGACATTTGTTGTAGCAATATCTAGAATGGAGCTTAATGTGATTAAATCTCGTAAAGGTCTTAAAGCGGGTACATAGGTGTATTACGGTCGTTTTTTTATGCAGCGATGCCTTATTTCACGGAACATTATATACGGTAATCCGGCTTACTGTTTATAAGTATTTTGTTATATGGCATCCCATAAATATATGATATAACTGCATTTTATATTGTAAACTTTCTTGATTTTAATTTCCAGAAGAGTCTTGAATAAATCATAAAACGTCGAAGTCACGCGCAAAAACCTCGGAAATTAATAAGCGTTATTAATTAACATTTCAATATTTTGTTGTATGTGTTACACACATTAAATATTCTTGATTTTGAATATACATTTTCAGACAGTTAAAACTCATCAAATATTCAAATATATCTCCTGTGTCATATCAGATAGGAGTAATCAATAATTAAATTAATTCTTCAAATTAATTGAAGTAAGGTATTATAAGCTTTTAGATGAATATGCTAACACTTCAGTGTTTAAGTGCGCTGATACCTGAATACTGGATAAATAGGACCCCTACCATTTTCCAATAGGTACTGATGATAATACATATTTGTACCAAAAATACTGACAATTACTAATACTACAGAACATTGCAGCATGAAGACAGGAACAATTAAAAGATATATTACCGCATTTATTACCTAGTGTCTCATTAGTATGGATATAAATGGCAATAGTTAACTAAAGATTAAAATGGCAATAGTTAACTAAAGATTAGAGAATAGTTAACTAGAGATTTCCACAAAAAATCTTTGGCAAACATATTTTGATCTGGTCTAGCTAATGCCTCATTTATGCAGATTTAGAAGACAAGGTTCCGTTTATGGACATCTTATTTTGTTGTCGATTTTCAATACTGCTTCAGCCTGCTTAAGTCGTAAGGATTCAAATAGACCGTTAAAGTCGACCTTTCCAGTTTTGCAATAAATTTGTAATTGATACGAAAGCCCTAATTTATAATTTTCAATATAATAAGAACAAACGTGACCTCTATTATGGAAGTAGGTGATATATATTTCAATTCGTTGCATTATATACAATCAAGGTTATTGTATTATGTTACACAATCTTGAAACTAGGTCCATAATGCACTCTTTATTATAAAAAGTCGTTACTTTACAAAATACATTTAAAAAAACATTTAAAAAAAGAGGCGTCATTTTGTAAATACGTGTCGAAATGCAAACAACCATATTAAAGTTTAATTTTAAACGAAATTTCTAGTTGAAACAACTTGCATTTTAAATTTATTCAGGTTTCAAACGGGTATTGCAATCACACTAAATCGATCTTATCAGCCGGCTTGTGTAAAAACTTTTGTTTTTAGTTCATCTTTGCACAACGCTCGACCGGTTGTACTCGCTTGTAACCGATTACCAGTGACATCACACCGGTTGCGATTTTAGAATTCTGTATCAAATATTCGCTTCGCTCGTGTATTTTTTTGTACTTCACATAAATTTTTAAACCTTATTCTTTTAATTTTATTCTTATCCAACTAAAATATGAATTTTATTGGTAAATAAGATTTAGCATTAAAAACTTGCAGACTCTACCATTAATGTCTCAGCAGTGTGTTTGTTTTGTTTGAACGCACTAATCGGACTAGCCTTTCATCGTTCTATAATCCATATATGCAAGTACCACGGGTGAAACAAGGGCGGACCGTTAGTATGTATGTATATTTATTTTTATCATACCCTAATTAAGAAAAATACGTCCTAAAATGGTTGTTCCTCTTTATCTTGAAACGTTACAAAAATAATGGCAAATGGAAATAATTATCACTAATTTTGTAGTCGTAAATTACGTTTCGTTAAAAGGCTTTTTCGCCAAACTTTGATTTACGCAGATCGTAACAGAATCTGGTTTTGTTACTTGATACGACCACAAAAAATCACGAAATATAAAAATAGAGACAATATTTAATTAATTGTGACTACGAAATCTTTTAGTTATAATATTTTAATATTGATATTAATCTATTTATTACCATTAATGCACTCAATTTTGAATTAATTTGTGATATGGATTCCTTCCTTAATTATCTTTCCAACCGAATTTTAATGCGTTTTAAAGTCAGCTGTTGGTTAAATAACATATTGAATACAAAACCATATGACATTATATCATGATACCCCACGAGGATTTCTCTGCACGACACCATAATAATTATTTAAATGTAAGTTAATTAAAATAATACGCCTCTCACAGGACTGCAATATAACGGTGACCTATAGACCATGAATGTTTAGTTAATTAATTAAAAACCCATTACACAGTTACGCCTTTTATAAATGACGCACCCTCGTAATTTTTTTATTGATCTTTACCAGTTTATTTTGGTAACGGTATTGTTTTCGAGGGTCGGAGTTCAATTTTGATTAGGGATACTGAATTGTGTGGATTGTATCGATTTTAAGCAGATGTTATTATTTAATGGCGCCGCATACAGTACCATAGCGCTGGCGTTTCATGGTTAATTCGGAGAACTAAAAATTATCCCTACGAAAATAAAATATATGTTTTACATTTGCTGTAAAATATTTAAGACTATTTTGATCTCTTTAACAAGAAAAAAACAAGAAAATATCGTCTCGACTAAGATATAAAATACGCACAACTCCTAACATAATTCTAGCTAAAATAATGTATTATTATTGTATTCGTCATAGGGAAACTAGTATACATATCGCTTAAATATTCAAAGGCCTACCAGTTCTCATTGTTTATTTTCCCATTTCTCAAAGAACGTTGCTATACAGCCTCATTTGAGATGAATTAAGTTCAACAACATTTTCAATGAATTACGTGCTCCGGCCCGAGTATTTTTCAAGCAAACTTTAGTTGTTGGTACAAAATTAAAGCCTAAGGAACTTTCTAGAAGTAGAGGCAGCCTAGTTTAGTTTTTGCATGTTTAAGCTTAAGAACTTTTGATTCTGTTCAAAGAAAATGTAGATACTAAATATTAAAACATTTTGGCGTTAAAGTTTTATGTATTGTTAAGAATCTCCTTAACAATACATAAAACTTGAACTACAATCATCTGATTGTACCTGTATTAATCAAGGCAATTAAAAAAATGTGGGAGTATGTGGGAATATGTGGGAGTCGAGCACACTTCGGCACGAATTGGGTCAGCTCGCACAGGGGAAGTACCACACCTGGGGGAGCCGGACACCTGTTCCCTTTTCCTCACTCTTACTTGTCCATTCCTTCTTTCAAGTCGTCAATCCTTTTCTTATCCCTTATCCCCTAAAAAGCGATCAGCACATTCACATAGGCACTGCCTCTTCGAATGTTCATGGGCGATTGTGATCGCTAACCATAAGGCATCAGGCGAGCCACCACCTCAGTTTCCCCTTTTGACATGAAAGAAAACTCGTCACCCATCCAATGTAAAACAGTACCAACCGTTGCTTAACCTCGATTTTTAATTATATTTTGAAATAGCAACAAAAATATATCATCTGCGAATTTTAAATAACTAACTATCAAGGTTTAACAGTTCATGAGTCACAACATGGTCACAACTTACAGCCTGTTGACAGACGGAGAGACGGACGGCCGGACAGACAATCAGACTGACAGCGAAGTCTAAGTCATAGGGTTCCGTTTTAGCCCTTGGGTACGTTACCCTAAAAATTATCGATATATATATTTTTAATAATACCGGGATAGTTTAATTTTTAATCATGAATTAGAATATACGGTTTTTTTTCCTCTTATATACCTCCGTAGTCGAGATTTATCAAACTTGATATAGTATTTTATGCTTAGCTTATATTCCTTTACAAATCTCGAGAATGATTGGAGGAAGAAAATAAGCCCCAAAAATACTTCCTTATTGCCTGTGGTTTATTAATCGACTGAAACCTTTTGTTAATGAACGTATATTATATATAATGTATATAGATAAGGGTGTACTGAACATTGCCAAACTTTTTACTTTGCCTAGAGCAACAAATTTTTGGTATAAGGGATTTTCCGGTAAAAAGTTTGGAGATATTTATCAGCCTAATGCGCTGTTATCATAAAGCTAAATATCTGCTCTTCTGCCTGGCCATTAAGAAGACATGTCGTCTTCAGTACGTAATCGATGGTACCGTAAAGAAATTAAATTGTTTACTTTCTCAGCATACATATCTTAAGCTTATCGGTACGTGGTTAATCAGTCTGTAGTTACGTGACAAGGATAAAAGATGGTCACACTTAGCTCTGTTACGTTGAATCGATATGATTACAATTCCAATAAATGTTGAATTGATAATTCGCATAACAATATCCGATTGTTTTGTCCAAAAAGAGCAATGTACCGTAAGCTGTCTGAATTGTCGCTACTACCTCGTTTGTATAATAAAGTTTGTGAGGGAATGTAGTACTCCCATAGTACGATCCTGAGGATGAATGATGTGAGCGAGTACAAAGGGCCGTGAAACTCCCTGACGTATTGCAATTTCATCAGTATATGTCTCACATAGCATTTTCTATTGTTTATTCCCGGTATGGGGTGGCGCCCTCGTAAGCGGTGCATTTAAGGAGTAGTTATAGTAATGGATTCAATAAAAATGTAACACTCTTGAATTTATGAAAGGAATGCTTTTCCATCTATTTATTCTTTTACTACCTTTTTATTTCGTTTTTCGTATATTTTGATCCTTTAAAGGCGTTATCGTATTGCACAAAACTGCGTGTATTGTTCTCTCGTTGCATTAAATATGTCGTTCAGTATTGTCAATTTATAAATCTTAAATATCCTACTCAACTTAAACTTAATTTACATAAAATATAAAATATCGTGAGGGCAATTTCGAAGAAAAACTCTTTGCCAATGAAGCGTAAGGTCGAACTTATAAATAGAAATTAAACCTATTTGTCCATCAAGATACAAGACAAGAATAAGCAAAATAAATGTTTTGCTCTTGTACAAGATAGAACGTAATAAAATAATTTTATAAGACTTTTGTATTTGTAACATTTCCCCTCACTAGCTCGTTAAGTACACTCAAGAGGAGCCGTAGCTCCGTATTTTTCTAGAGCTTTATAAGCGAGTGGAGTTATTTGTCTCGGAAATCGCGGGTTCAGAGACGCTGGGTAAATAATGGTTATAACATTTATATTTATTCACTCGGCCGACCCAGAGACACGCTTTAAGAAATATTTTATTAACCTCTGCTTAAGAACATATAAACACGCGAATTTTCGTTGTTTTTTTTTTGTTTAATTTAAGCTTATATTTTATATATTTATACATTTTTTCTTTCTCTCTATTGACACTCGCACTAACAATAAAACAATCAAATTCAGAAAGTATTTTTCGACGGGACTTTTCAATTTTCCTTTTGGATATATCTTTAGAAAATAATTTGTAAAGAATCCCCTCACACTCCAAAACTTTCTGAATGAGTATGCAATTTCCAGAAGAACACTTTTTAAGATGAAATCTTAAAGTATCGTATCGGATCGTATTGATCCTGCAGTCCCTTCTAAAGAAAAGTATTGTGAAAAATAATACCGTCGCTTAATAAATCGATTATAAATAATATTGTTCAAATATTAAATCATGCGAATTTATTATAAAACTTTACGATATCTTTGCTAATCATTGATTACGACAACAATTCTACTACTCAAAGGTTTTTCGCTAGTTACCAAAATCATATTTGTCAATAAAAATAAATAGGTACCTAGTATAGGGCTCCTGTAACAGGGTAATTTGGAAGTATTCTTTGAGGACCATTGTGATACGAATTTATTTTCGTTAGCATGATGACAATACAGTGCAAAATGGGCAACAATGAGTATACAAGTAGAGTTAAATGCATCTAATGTATCACACGTCAATACTGATTCTTTTGTGAGGCTTGCGCCAATTAGTTCGTTGACACGCGGCGTGACCAACTATAGTTAATGACATAACGATGTGAATACCAATTAATTATCGATGTGAACAGAGGGTAAAGCGTAGTTTTCTGCGTTCAATGTCAATGGTTATAGGTATATGATGTTCGTGATTAAGATCTTATAAATGATTACACTTGTTTAGCTACGTTGGGTATTTTAAATACTTAAATCTATTTATACAGTAGAATGTCTAGCTAAATAGTTTATCCTCCTAAAGAGAGCTGAGAGTTTCATCGTCATATTTCCACCATTGATTTCTTTAGTATTACAGATAAAATGGTGTTGGACAGGCAAACTTATCGAATTATATGTTGTGTACGAAGAGTGCACTAAAATATTGCATTTGTGGGCTCAGAGCGATGTTTTGAACCGGTTTTCGTTTGCACAACTGTTCCATACAAGGCTTGTGTTCACAACATCGGACAAAAGCAATGACGCGTTCACTAGAATAATATTTTTATGTGTGATATTTTCTGAGTAATGCAATATAATTAATTTAAGACGAAATAACAGGTACTTTTTTTACTAATTGCAGCAAACTGTGTTTGCAAAAATAATAATACCGATTGCATTTATATCTCAGTTACATTTATTTTATGAGCTTCTATTGTGTGTGTTAGAAGCTGCTAAAATTAAATATATCAAACCAGTTGACATTATAGTGCAAAGCCTTAAAAGCAAAACGCATAAAACAGGTTGATCAAAACAACAATATTGCCATTTCGTATAAGGAAATGAAACAATTTAGAACAATCTGGAGGTTGCAGTGAAAATAATGTATTGTACGAAACCGGTCTCAGTTACTCAAACCTCGAAAGGGTTTACAATTTACATTGGACAGTGAGTCATCGGCGACCAAAGACTATACAATTATACAAAACTGAGTATAGACTATAATCTATATGTATGGTCTACAGTCTACAGAGGTAGTATATCTCCATTTTATGACGCATGCGAACTTGCACTGTGATTCAACCTGCCTGAGAATGTTTGACTTGCATATTTAGCTTTTTACTTCGATGACACACGCGTTCAATTAGCGTACTGACTTATAAGGCAGAAGATTTCATTTTAATTGACGCTTAATCATTATTAGTTAAGAAAATGTTGACGGACATTTTTATGGGAATGAGAACGACATTCTTAATCTCTATGAAATTTTGGACTATTATTTATATTAATATTTATAGGTTATTATGCGTATTGACAGAACGCTTATTTATTTTAAATCTTACTATAGTACTTATCACTTATCGTTTTTTAATATTTGATTTCAAAAACATTCAATTTTGTTCTCAAGTGTGCATTTGATTGTGAGATTTAGTATCGGAGCTTTGTCTCAATTATGTAAGTACTTTCTTCTCTTTATTATTCCAAGTTCACCACGAAGTTTGCTACCAAATTCACCAACATTCTAACCTTATCTTACAGCTTCTCTCCAAATCTTGTATACTCACAATTACTTATTACGTTAATTATATGAAATAATTTAAATAAAAAGAGAAACAAAATTGGGATTTTGAAGCACTATTTTGGTAATGGGTATGAATACGAAACAGACTATATTATTTAAAGTAAAACGGATACCCAATTTCCTATTATCATGGGGTTTCAAATCTCCAATATCTTGCAAATATAACATAAACAGGAGGTTCTAGTGGCGTGTACAGATTATATTAAACACAACATTGGACACGAGGTTTTGAGCCGGAAGTTCCCCTCGCTACACTTGACCTACTTCTCATGTTATTATCTACCCCAATTGGGTCACCAGGAGTGCCCTGGTAAATTGTAAATAAACTTTACACGCTGCTTGACATCTATAGGTAATTGTCATGCATAAAACCATAGAGCTCACAATTGAATTACACGTAGGGAAATAAAGTTGCATATTTTTATTACTAGTATATCTTTTTTATCTGTGGTTTTATATTTTGCTGAAAGAAGTAATCAAAGTATCTAAAGAAATCAAAAACGTTCTAATGTACAATTTATCTGAGATTGTTTTATTAGAAATTGAACTAAATAAGTTTGAAATAATTATTGTATTTTATATTTTAATCATATTCACAAATTTAACGTCAATGCAATTTTAGTTTGCAAAATATATTTGGCATTGCAACTGATTGAAATATCAACAGACTGTAATGCCATGTAATATTATATCAAAATTAATCTTCTTATGAAAACAACGCTACAATTAGAAATTAAAAACTTTTTCATGGATTTTAAACGCGATTTATTCATTATATTATTTTATTTTATATTATTGGTCACGGGGAGACTGAAGCGCTCCACCTGTAAAGTATTCGAAACGTCGGGTAATATAATAAAAAAATCGCGTTTAAAATCCGTTAAAAAGTTTTTAATTTCTAAATGTATAATACT
The DNA here is from genome assembly GCF_012273895.1 of Zerene cesonia. Classification (NCBI taxonomy): domain Eukaryota; kingdom Metazoa; phylum Arthropoda; class Insecta; order Lepidoptera; family Pieridae; genus Zerene; species Zerene cesonia. Next base: position 8,544,881 of record NC_052114.1, read on the forward strand.
CGAGTAAAATCAAACACAAGAAAATGCAACGCTACAATTGAATAAATTTTGTCATAGTGTTCCGAAAACGAAATGCACTAACATTTGTCCTGATGGAACGAGGACGAAATCATGTTGACAAATGTTCTACTAGTCCTTTAATCGTAGTTGCTCTGCAGTGTTCCATTATTGTTTCATTCCATTGAAATTGCTACGATTGTTTCAGTTTTACCCTTCCGTTTCTCGATACATCACAACCGTCAATTAGCCGCCAAAGTATTGACCAATTTTTCATGAATAGGTAAATAGATTCTTTCTCGTTATCGAAGCTTCAAAAGCTTATTAAGGAGGACAAATTTATGTATCACCACAAAGGTACTGATGTAGATAATTGTTTGAGCGTCCGAGTTCTTCCGAATAAAACAGTTATCAACCTATGTTTCCCCATTGTTGTCCCGCAATCAATTAAACAAGATACATAAAAATAAATATGTGTGAATCGTTTCGCTTGACTCGTCGTAACACGAATGCGAGTAACATTCCGATTTCTAGCACCTGATACTACGAGAGGCGTATACCATTACATTCTACTGTTACTGAATCTGTCTCGTTTTCTTAGCCTTTTCTTGTTTCACTTCTCCACTTTTCAAGGTCGATCATCGCATTGAACAATCTCTTACCTGCTGTAAAGGTCTGTGGTGTAATCTTCATTGCAGCCACTTTTATGATGCTAGAGACTCAAAATAACTAAGTAATATTTTACAAGAAATAATTCCGATAAAATGCTAGTTTGGTCTGGAACAATGTAGAATTAAATTAGAGGTACATATATTTAAAATATTTTGAAGAAATAACTAATATTTTACAAGAAATAATTCAGATAAAATGTTTGTTTGATTTTGAACAACGTAGAATTCCAAAAATAGGTACATATATGTAAAATATTTCAAAAAATTGCAATCTACAATGCACACCAATAATGTGCCAAGTGTATAATCATTACGTGCATAAGAATAATTATGCAACTTTCTAAAGTAATTCTGGATTATTAAAAAAATGCTTTTATTCATTTTATTGATACTAACATACAGTTCCTTACACAACGTATTATATAATCAGCAAATAAAACGTCACCAAAAAAAAAACGTAAAAAGGCTGTGTCAATTTCGTCTTACAATTTAGGTTTTTATCAAGATAATTTAACCGCCGAATAGCGACGCTTTCGTGCGTATCGTCTGTAGTCTGGAGACGGAAGGTTAATGAACTTATTTTTCACCTTTGAAGTAAAGAAATTATACCGCTCCAAAGGTAACTGGGTGTTTATAAACAAATGCCAGTTATAGTGCCAGTAGAACAACGTGAGTGAAAGTCTGAATAGTCTGATTTTCAGGCTATGATTCATTTTACTGAATAGCTAACCAGACTAGATCGGGTTGTGTGCTGTTTTCGTCATCACTTTCTCGATAACCAACTACTTTAACTCAAATAATTAAATGAACATACAATTAAAATGTAAAAATATACATCGAAAGGACTATTGAGTTTCGTCACATTTATGGTTTGATAGTAAAGTCTTCAGGCTTAGGTTAATAAAATTGAGATATATGAAAATATTTCTTACCTTACGTTCATAAATTAAATACAATAATAAAGTGAAAGTACTCTCAATAGAAGCGTCAATAGAAGCTAAAACATATAACAAAGAAAAAAGCTTACAGAAGTGTCTGTTGTTCGACATTCATTTTTTAGTACATTATTATGATCTTAGTGTTGCTTCTCAACTTTCGGTGGAAGCCATTATACTTTGAGTTATTTCACATTACGGAAACAATTGAGCGTTATTCTAAAATAATGTGTATTTGGAACATCTATGTAGATATTATAACGAAATTAAGCAAAATATATTTCATAAATGATTTGTCTTTCATAAGCACTACAATTATTTTATTATTTGCTTAAAATACTTAAACATTAAAATAAATTAATTAAAAAATATTACGTATATAATTCTAACAATATTTGAGTGTTCATACTTTATACTATTCGCTTAACCTAGAAAACAGAAAAACGATAAAAGTTCCGATCTGCTTCTATAACTTCCATTACTAACCTAAATTTATAGCAACTTACACTATGTCATTAGACGGAATGAAATATCAAGCAGAGAATATAAATATTTAATGTTATATATGTGTTCACTTTTCTTTTTGTTAAAATTTATATTTTTTTATTAAATTATGCATAAATGTTCCTATGATTCCATTTATTACACATCATTCCAACTATAAAGGTGCTATAAAGGAAGGAAGTAAGTTATTACCTATGCGTAAGTATGACTGCATTGTTAGAGATTATGCTGTTCTCAACGAAACCAATAAATTATATATCTTTATTATACATTGTTTTACGGGTAATATATAGCTCATGCATGGATTAAATTATCAGACACATTGACAATTTTAGTAAGAAATTTTACTTATAATCATTAGGGTTTGTCAGATTTTTGACCTCATGTTTCATAAAAGTTTAAATAAAACTAAGGGATATCTTTATAGGCAAGAGTCAATTATTCAAAGAAACTTTATTCACAAATACCTCAGATTTAATATGTAGTTTAAGTATATAACTTAATAGCTTACATTGGTCTAACCAATAATAAGTCCCATATTACACTGCAAAGCGTTTTGTATGAATAATTTAACTATATAAGTTCGCTTCAGAGCTTTGCAGCTATTTAACAAGCGAGCCCAACTTTAGATGTGGGTCGCCCATTTATTTACGATGTGGTCAGCGGAGTGCGCACACAAACATTTCCGAATTAACCCGTAAAACGTGAAATTGGAAAATAAATTTGATATGAACTTTGAATGAGGTAATTTCCTTCTGATGTGGGTACTTACCAAATTATAAATTAATAGAGAAACGTGTCAGTAGATAAAATACAAGTTTCAGTGATTTTTTTTTTGTATTATTAAATAAATTAATAAAATTCAATGCGATGTTATTACTATAATTACATATAATAATTAAGATTACCACGTAGATATATTTATCGTGAGCTGTATTCTTATTTTCCTCTCGCCAGAGAAATCCAATGGCATATCGCGCGCTAAACTCAACTAAAATAATAAAATAACACGGAGCCAACAAACATTGAAGACCGATAAAAGATAAAAGACCTGATTTCTACACTTTACAAGCGGACTCGATTACTAAGAATCGCATCTAGTGCACCTACAAACAAAACCAGTTGGTAGGCACCAGGTAAATGGCACTAAGCACTTTTATAATTTTTTTTTCAACACACACAGGTACTCTGTTGCATTAGCCAATAAGATAAAAGTTCCAACGGGCTAATTGAAAACTCCGGCGATGTATAGATTTCATAATTATGCAAATGACAGTCGCAAGCAGTCAATACGAAAGTGCCCAAGCGCCTGTTAATAATCATATAAGCAAATTGTAAAATATATTGTAAGTGGCTTTTTAAGCTCCGTAAGCGAGGGGTAATAACCAGTATAATTATTGCGTAAACTGTATGCAAAGTGCAATTAAAAGAACAGAGACCGGTTTGTCGCTTATTTCTTGTATTTTTATAAATGAATGGTCTTCAAATTAAGGGAACAAAGGGAATTATAGAGAATGGTTAACAATGCAGTTCTTAGGACAAAATCTCAGACTGCGGTTAAAAAGAATTGTATATTGTGTTTTGTGATACTGAAATCGCTTATAAGCAAAAAATATTAGAATAGAACGATAAAATAGTCAGCGGCGATGGGATTGTATAATTCTTTTGTTCTGTATAGGAGGATCTATGAATATTAAAATAATTAGGTATTTAGTTATGCGGGGATTCATGGATATTTCGAGGATATGTGAAATAGTTATTAGGATCAAATACCGATATTTCAAGTATTTAATTATATAGCTACTGACACGGACTTTATCGTTAAAGTTTGTATCGTTATCATATCGTTTTATTTTTAAATACGTAAGTGTCTTAAATCATTAATCAGTAAGTCAGTCTTTCATTATTTTCTATTAAAGTTATATATTTCATAGACATTTACATGTAAGTGTTGCTATGAATTTAAAATTTAAATCATCGCCAAGTCTAATGTCATAATATAACGGCATCCACGGTCTAGTGCAGTTTACAAATGAGAACATTAAAGTAGATTATAATACGTAATAAGACAGTAGCCTTTACTAAATTCCGTATTAAAAGAGACTTCAAAGTGTTAACAACACCCTTCACAATATCACAGTTTTCTTATAATAAGATAATAAAACAATGCTCTTTAAAATAACCCTGACATGGTGTTAATAAAATATAACGTAATTAATAGGCATCGAAACAACCTTGCATTTTTGAATTTTATTTCAAAGAAAATATTAAATCATGCTATCTTATGGCAAATAGTCACAGAACAAAAGTATGGAAATGGCGAATGTATGATGATGTACTTTATAGTAAATAAATATAGAGTAAACTTAAAAACTCAATATTAATGACGCAGTAATGTTCATTAGCGGAACTGAGCCCACATCTTTAAACGCAATTATCATGTTGCTAACAGCGCTAATCTACTTGCAATCTTAATAAATTTATTAAAATCAACCCATTATAGTGCCATATGATCCTGCTATCACACAATATGATATACAATAGCGAATACAAACATAGCATCTATCATGGCCGGTCAAATTTAAGAAGGATCCTCGAACAAAGGTGCTTTATGAGCGGCTCGTCTTCCGGTGGTCTTGTATCGGAGATATATAAGTGTAGCATTGTTGCCACGGCCTTGATGCCTTTCACTATTTTGTAACTGCCGAATTCAAAGAACATGAATCTTGTCGGCTAATTAAATAAAACATTTGAGCTTCGAACACGACGCTCTTGACTCTACGTTGTCTATTGGATGAGCTGATTAAAACTGCGTAAAAAGGTTATCGACTTTCGAAAGGAAAAATAAGTTTTTAAATTATTGCACGCTCCAACTCTATTCATTGAGTTTTAACATTTTTTTCATTAAATTATCTCCTGTGACAGCTGAACAAGCATTTATATTGTGTTGTAAAACCTCCACTGTTTTGTGACATTGTAGAACAGATAAAAGGTTATCATAAATTTCCCAGATCATTATTTTATCATATTATATGAAGGATATAGCCGTGGAAGATAATTGTTTGAAGTATTCTAATAATGCTGTGTGGGTATACCACAGTATCTTCTTTTATAGCAAAAAGTAATTCAAGAGCAATATTTGTTCGTTGCGCAGTTTTATGTGAATCTATCGTCACAGTATGTGAAGTTAGTCATTATGTAGGTTATAGAACTACATTTTAAAATTGAGTTGCATTGCATTTTCAAAAGAACTACGCATTATCTTGAATATATATGTATTGTATTGTGTTTTTATGTAGAAAATGGATTTTTATAATTTATTCACTTATAATTCTATACAATTATGTTAAAACGTAGATTTTTCTTCTATAAATGGCGTGTATATTTATACTATTAAAAACCTAAGCCGGAAATTAATAATTAATTATGCATGTGTATTATGTAGATACACATATTTTATTATTTATTTCATTTAAATATACGTTATATTTCCAGAGAATTATTTGAAAAAAAAACAGGAGTACAATCAACTAAAGTGGAATGTTTCTAGGATATTAATTTTTAATAAAATATAGGTACATCATCCTTTACTTTCCAATATTTATGTTTTTAAAAAGCTTCCCTTCGTGTTAATTCATCTTTTCAGGGTACTTCTCTCATAGCAACTGTTAGAATTGTTAGTCTTTAAATGTCGAATAATGTGGAGTTTTCCTGTCATCTGAAAGGAAAAGCCAAGTTGGCTTCACAGTTATTCGCACACAACTCGTCTCACAGTACTTTGGAGCTGTGAAGAGATGTAGCTTCTTTATGGGTTCTCTATAGTATCTGCTCTGAAGAAGTACTCTGAGGAATTTGATATTTGTTTGAAACTATTAGCTGCTGAGTTCCATCACCATATCAAAAGATATAGACAACGAAACCACCACGCTCGCTGAGTGCGGCTTGGCAGTCACATGACGTCGACAAGCCGATTTCCTTACGATATTTTCCTTCACCGTTTTGAGCAGTGGTGCTGTGAATAATGTGCAGATATATTGAAAAATCTATTTATTTCTTACACGCTCGTCCGATCATGAACCCCCTTCTTTTAAGTGCGGAGTCCTAACCACTGAACCCCCACTTTTCACTAAGCCACCACTGCTCGCGCTGTAATTACGTTTAACCAACATTAATAAAATTTATAACTTGCTTATTTTACTCAGGGTCATCATTAATGCCTTATTTGTTCGCTGAAAATTTGTATTTTATCCACATCAAAATTTTAAAGTACAATTTAATAATAAAATGAAACACTAGTTGGGAAAACACTGCGTATTTACGTAAATTTAAACATGCTTAGGTAAATATCATTGTTATTAGACTCATATACATAATATTTACAAGTATTGTTAAACTGTATTTTGAGGTTTCGTTTTTCAAAGTATAGCAGAATCGGTACGTATATTATTTCTGCAATGAAGGCTATATTATGTCAGAATGGCGTCAGCCTTTCCAGAATAAATCCGCAACTTGTTTTGATACAGCTGTCTTGTGCTGGCTGTATACTGTTTTAAACATTTAGCGATCAATAATTGCCTTTCAATTTGGAGCATTTATTTGTCTGTAAAAACTGTAAGCTATAAAGTGTTTTATCTGGGATATGTGGGTAAACATTGTATAGGTAGGCAAATTACCTTCTCTTGACATGATTATTTGCAGTAGCTTTATTTATAGTTTTTTGGTATTATAAGATAATTATTTAATGGGATATGTTTTTGCTAAATTCACTTACAAGCGACATTGATTGATTTAATGAAATTTAATTTATTTGCAAAGTAGATGTTTAAAAATATTTTAGTTTATATCAAAATGTTTTATGTGAGTTCTTATGAATATACTCATGATATCGTCCTCTGTCCACGCAGCCTTATAATAATTTTATAATAATTTTGTGTCGAGCGCAAAGCAAAATCTGTGTTCTATAACATTTAATTTTTTGACGTAATAAACATTTCTCAACTAATTATATTAATTAATTGATACATTTTTTTTCTTACAGGATAAGATTCTTAAAGGATTGGCTGAAGATTGAAAATTGTAAGTATTAAAAAGTTCATATCGACTTTATTCATAGCACTCGATTATAAAATAGACCAAAATTTGTTATTTGAAAAAAAAAAACAGTCGACGACTAATCTTTAACAAAAGTTTAAAGATTTTAGTAATTTTGGATACATTCATCATATATACGTGGGCCACGATTTCACACATCACAGGTCACATAAAAAAAAATTATTTGATTCGAAAGTGTGCAGTCCTTTCTTGTGACGTTTTCCTACATTTCTGTGATCAATTATTTTTATTTACGAATTAAATGTATAGATTAATCAGACTTATTATTTAAAAAAAATATTGCTTGATTTTATTAACATAACACGATTTTTGTCAATTTCTTGTTTTAAACGTTTTACAAAGCCCACATTGTTACCATAAACAAAACAAAGCAAGGATAACATATATAGTATACAAATAGGTATAACATTCTAACCGAAATGTTTCCTCTAATGATCTTTACCCGAGATACTCCAAAAATCCTTACATAACCCACTTAATTATGATAGAACAATGATTGAGAAATGAATACAAGAATCTTACTTATTAATTATTATAATGAGGGTTATCTAACATCAGCATTGTGTATAAACCTTGTTGTTTGCACAAGGTTTGTCATTTGGTGGTAGCCTTTGACATAAAACATTAGTCCAAAATAGGATTTGAGGCCAGGTTAACAAAACAAATCAATGCAAATTTCATAAGAACGTGTGGAGTTTGGTACTTATTTCTGTTAAATGATTAAAGTTATTGGTTTTCTTTGGCTTCCCTAATAGAAATGTATTTTGTAAGTCCGTATTAATATGTATGTTTAAAAGAAATACGTCGATGTTTGCTTTTCCTTCATAATTTCTGAACGCCTGTTGATTCGGGATTTTAGAATTGTCTTATTTGTAAATTGTAAATTGGTCACGGTTATGGATTAGCTCAACGGCTGATAAAGCTGCAATAAAAATAAAAAGATCAAAATGCCCTTGTGATGAATTAAAAAATACGAACGTTAAATATGCATAAAAAAGTCGTAAGTTGTAAAAATTAACGAATCTTTAAAAACAGACACAACATTCATAACATAATCAGTGTCCTGTTTCCATTTTTTATGTTCTCAGTAAGTATAGGTATACACAGAATAGCCATGTTCTATGTAGAATTATCATTATCCCAAAAACCTACGTATGAATAGAAATAATGAGCGAGTTCACTGCAAGTCAATCGGTTCTCGTCTCGTTAGGTATAATTTAGCAATACTTGTATCACAAACCGGTTGTCCAAAGGTCATAATCCGAGATTCAACTTCGCAGATTATCTGCTTCCTTGAATATAAAGACCAGAAATAATAAATATTAGGTAACTTTTTAATAATATTTCGAACGGCCAAGTTCAAATCCCGTTAATATAACGACAGTGACAGTAACTCTATCAGTCTGTATGTTCCTTCTTCACAATTAACCAAATTTGACGAAATTTGGTATGAGATGGTTTTTTGATTATCAAGTGATATCAAAATTTCTGCCCATATGTACCTAAAAGTCAACTAAATATTCAAGCTATGTATTATTTAAGTACAGTAAATGTTGTATACATGCTGCAGTTATGATTGATCATATTTCAAAATTTTAAAATGAAATTTTTCTTTGCAACTACCAATTTAATGTAGGAATTGTTGAATAATGTTTGTACATTTTGTTGGTTATTTTGTGACATATACAGTATAACAGATGACTATACAATAGAGTGTCAGGTTACTCCGCTTTAAGTTTGTCCATTGCACAATAGCCTAACTATTCAAATTTGCCTGAGGCTTTTCAACCAATTATAGACCTACGCCTTACCCTGCGGGGGCACGGTCCTTGCCAAATTTCATTGAAATCGATTTAGAAGTTTAGCGTAATAATTGTTATATAAGTACTCAGTAAAAATTGCGCTTTCTTTTTTTACTATTCTTAAAAGTTTCGCGCGTATACTTACTCCTAGATTTTACTTAGATCCAAAATTAGTCGGTAGCCGGTACTTTGAAAATAAAAAATGAAATAAAAAAAATGTATTGTTGTTCAATAGCAATGAACTTATTTGTATATCCCAATGCCTGTAGTACTACTAAATACAAATCCTTCATATAAACATTAACAAAGGTTGCTCATTCAAATCACGACAACAATAATTGGCGTCCTTGGTTCTACGGACAATTAAGTTCAAAATATTTGGACGACATCTCCAAAAAGCATGTAATTGTTTCAAGGTGTTTCCGTTATTGACCTACAGTTAATAGTTTTAACCATAGACATAACTTTCTGTGTATATGCTGCTTACTCTCATAAGGCACCGAGGTTGATTTTTTATAAATTATTAGAAACGGTTTTTGTAGATTTTAACACATTTTCAAAGTATAAAGAGTTTATAAAACACAAAGAAATTTGCTTAATATTTATGCATTTCAACGATTTTTGAGTAACTATTAAAAAGTTACAGTATATAAAAAAGGCTGTTATAGCTTATAACTATGCCAATATTTAGCACTGAATCAATAAACTTTCTTAATAGAATGTATGAACGATTTCGAATCGATTAATTCATAACCATGTTTACTCAAGTGTGGTAGCAAGTAATTAGTTATTAGGACAACAATGGTTTTAATATTAGTTACGAAGCCACGTCATAATTAAGTATTTGAAAGATTTCAAATGCAAAGTAGAATGGGAACAAACGTGATCCAATAAAAAACATAATGTCTAAATCGAAATTCCGAAAGTACCTACGGTCTGTCTGCTCCTGTCGCTATCACACTAGACCGTTTGACAGTTCTTTTCATTTTTCTTATACGAAAAAACTTAAAAAGTGAAGTGAAATAATATATGTGATTATTACAAGACATAGGATGTAGGTACCTACTTAGTAGTCAATTGATCTTTTTTGATGATTAACTATACACAGTACGTATATAAGAACGGAGCTTTAGGGAAACTTTCCAGTCGAAAACATTGAATAAATCATTCGATTCAAGTATTAAGGACGCTCAGCGAGGTTGCATTGACATAATCACGAGCGCCGCGCCTTGACATGCGTCCGTATTCTCACGGCTCAGAAGGAAGTTACGTCCTGGAGCACACGACTTAAAGCCTCCTTGGTTAAAGAAGTAATAACTTGTGGGAATATAAAATAGTAATGAGGACTGGTGATACGAGAATGCTGACGCTATGAGATATTGGAAGTTATAGATATAGTCATAAATTTAACATTAGCATACGGATAATGTATTTTACAAACAATTAGCAACGCGTTTAAATAATTTTTTATAGAAAATTTTCCGAGATATGGCGAGTACGAGTTGATCAGAAATATGGAGAAAATTAAAGGTTTTATCAGGATTAGCGCAGCGTCTCCCATGCTACCCACAAAATATTCATTTTTTATTAATATACCATAAGGTAATTATACTACTTTGAAAAATTATTGCCCCTATAGATTTAGAAAGAAAAATAATTCATTTAATTAATATAAGTAAACACTTCGCAAACTTCTTTTAAAGCAGCACAATTTGCTAGTTGTCATAGCTCTCCACGATTTAGGTGTATTGTGGTGTTATAATCGGTAAATGACAGATGATATTCGGCCCAAGTAAAATCCAGCGCGGCAATTACTATGACGTTTGAAGTTTAAACCGTCGTCGTGCAATTGCGTTTCTTTATTTAAAGTTTAAATTGGACTCGTTATTGTTAATTCGCCTTTTACCACCACTATTAAACACGATATCAGATAGGTAAGTAAGAAACAATACAATAGCGTTTAGACTTGCGCCCAATTTATCAATTTTCATCTTAGTAGCTTTCTAACCGAACAAGAGTTGATAAAAAAATCGTACTTATCTTAAAATCACAGACTGAAAAGAGATTGTTAGTCGTGTATAATAGTTTGCTATCTATGGAGCGCGGTAGAGGTTTTATTATGATTTATATAGTACACTAGCCTACCCGGCCACTCGTTGCTGAGGCTGAGTAATAATTAAAAATATTAAGATTATAAATTATTGGGATAATTAATCGAATTAAAAACTATCCTTCAGTTGGACCAAATTACACATAAAATGTCAAATTTCATCAATATCGGTTGAGTTGGTGAAGAGTTCATTGGGAACATACATCATGACACTGGATTTTTGTGTATAGTATATAGATAGATCTACATTAGTAGAATAATGATTTTTGTTATAGTGTAATATATTTATTCTTATACGATTTACATCAATACAAATTAATTACTACTAGCTGTATAAATAAGCTACGTACATTTAATAAGCATACTTGAAACTGTTTAATATTTAACCTCGATATTCGGAAACATAAAATTTACTGCGAATTTAATATCTAAATCATTTTCAGTCCCTGTAAGGGGTTTGCCTCGCGGGTTGTTCTCATTTTCTCGTTATATCAACCACATGTTAACAGTCAAATTAAACTGTCATATAGCAACTACTGTTGCATGATTAGTACAAGTGACGGATAGATTTTAATAACAATTTTCAGTTAAATATCGTTTGAAAGCAAATAAATAGCGGAACCTTTCAACATTTGGAATTACTTTCGGAAATATTTACACTATATTCAAATACTTTAACAAAATATGAACAATGAATATGCCGAGTTTTATTGTTTAGACATGATTCAAACTTAAATTTGTAAACCATTGATTCAGTTATTTGCAGGAAAACGCGAACTTCCTTGTAACTCCATTCGCTATCTCAGCAATAAAATCCAAAGAAGCCTTAAATATATAACTTACTAGCTGCGCCCCGCGGTTTCACCCGCGTAAGTCCGTATCCCGTAGGAATATCGGGATAAAAAATAGATGTTGGCCGATTCTCAGACCTACCCAATATGCTTACCAAATTTCAGAGGAATCGGTCAAGCCGTTTCGGAGGAGTATGGCAACGAAAACTGTGACACGAGAATTTTATATATATAAGATTTTATAAAAGGTACATCTGAAGGTGAGTGGAAAAACCTTTGTAAAACACAAGATTAATTGTGATACTTAACAACTATTTATGTTGGTATAAGTATACTTGAATAATATAAAGGTATGTAATATCATAATGTATATAAAATTTTGAAGTAATCTTTTATACAGATGTTAATGGTATATTATTTAGGCCTTCGATAACAACTATTATTTAATAAAATTATTGTAAATTGTTTCGTGCACTGCCTACACAATTGTCAATTATCTTAGAGGCAGATGGCACAGATTATAATTAATATAATCACAAGCTACAGCCAACGGTATTTTATAATTTGATTTAATTGTATTGTAACTAACACACATTGTTGTTGCAAATAAAAGAAAAATAATATGTATAACTAATTTCTTTTGTTACTGTAAGACCAAAAAAAAAAAAAATTGAGGTTAAGCAACAGTTGCCACAATCATAAATTGGATGGATGACAATTTTTTTTTGCAGTGGCTCTTTAGCTTATTTGTACGGTCTACAGAAGTTGCGCCGCGAGTCCGACTCGCACTTGACCGATTTCTTCATTAATGAGAATGTCTTCTCATATTGATATAGATTATACTTGATACCTTTATATATATTAACAATTATACTAAATTATTTTGCAGTCTAACAAATTGTTAAATTGATAATTTAGTAAAGCATGTTAATTGAAACAAGTCTAAACCAATTTTAAATTTAAAATAATATAATATAAATAATATAAATACAGGTTCAAAGATACAAATCATTAAAACCGAACCAGTTCTAAATTTGGTCAACAAAAGTGGCTTATCATTCATTATTCCTTATAAATGTCACGAAATCTGTTTCCAACTGTTGCTCTACGATTACAACAAAATGCTTCCGCCATCTTAAAACTAAAGCCTTTAGAAAATAAACAATTTTATAACTTATGTAAAAGCAATAAAGTATATTTTATAAATTTTTGTTACAGTCGTGACATCAACGTATCGAAATAAGTAAAAAGTTTTCATTTTTTTTTACTTCTGTGAAGAAATCTTATCGTTTTCTATTTTCAAGTGTATAATAATGTTAAGATGTAAGAAGAAAAGTATGTGCACTTACCCACTACCAACAAATAAGAATACAAAAAATACCATGCTTAATATTTCACAAATATTAATAATTTGTCATCGTTTTTCATAGGAAATTTCCGTGTATTTAGTTTTTATAAAATAAACATATACAACAAAAAAAATGTACATGTATATTTCATAATTTGAAGAATAAGTGTACAATATACATAAATTAAAAATAATATGAACTTTGCCAATACGAAAAATTTATATCAACGTCCATAATTATTGAAAGATTTACAACTTTATAAGTTTTAATTTGTTCTTATTATATTGAATAAAATCGATTTAAAAATAGAATATGTTTTGAAATAAAAACCGATGAGTCTAAATCCTTCGCAATAAAAAAAGATAAGAGACAAAGGTATTTTTCTATCTATACATGAATAGCTGTCACTGTGATTCATACAACATTACAAATTCACTACATGTTTGTTTAATAGACGTGCGATTTTGAAGGATACCGAGCAAAAACATTATTTGCGGTGCACGTGTAACCCAAAACGGACATGTGGTGAAATTAATAGCACTGCTCTAATTGCTAAGGAATTTGTATGTGTAATGACGTCACAGTTTGCTGAATAATAGGCAAGGCTAGTTTTCGTAATAATAAAGGAACCTTTTGAATAACAATCTATAAAAGTAACATTTACACTACAACGTTAAACAGACATTAATTTCTGGAAAGTCATTTGTAACAAGAGTAAAACAATTTATTAGCGCAGATTGAATAGTTTTGGTACTTTATTTCTAGGACTATTTATAGTTAGTACGCTAGCTATTCACTGTCGCAGACTCGCATGCTTAGCATCTCACGTCGCCCTTTATAAATAAAACCACCATAAAACAGTTTATTGTTCCATCGTTTCTAACCTCGCCGACTTTATCTCTCGTTTTTGTTGACATAAATGAGTTATTAACGATCACGTGCAAACAATTTCATTACCAACATTTACAAGTATTCTTAACGAGAAAATTCCGAACACTTTCACTGCTTGATAGTGTTTTTTCCCCCATTCTCGAGCGAGCGCCTAATGCTATTATCAGTCATCTGACACATAGTGTTTAGTTATTTTCTACCAATTACCGCGTTTCGCTGTACTCCGTTGCGATTTTGTGCAACGCTTTGTACCCTTTCTCTTTTGACACTGTCGTAATAGCTTTAAAGCTTCACTACTTACAATTAGACAGTGCACGATTGAACGTCTCGACTAAATAAACGACTCCAAACTCGCAATGGACGGTACCTACTTATCTAGAACTATACAACCATTTTATGTTTGCTAATTTTTTGCGATCTTTGATAAGAAACTAACAATAAGTCGCATGAAACGAACATTACGAATGTTCTGGAATCTAGAGATTAAAGAAAGATTAACATAATGAAAGAAAATTGCGCTTATCTCAAAGGTCTGTTTGTGATAAGAAAAATAGCAGTAATTAAAAATGTTAGTGGCATTTTGAAGGCCCTCTATCCACTATTGTTGCTTTAGTTAGATTTATTAATAGAGATTTTAAAATGTGATTCGTGTTCACTGTTTACACGTAGTTGACTATAAAACATATCGAAACTCGGAAGTGAGAGGTCGCCATGTTAATAACAAAATGTACACCATGACTGTTGATAATTGAAATCTGCACCATCATCAGCATTAAGGAGAAATGAATGAAAAACGGTGAACAACTTGAGACGACGTAATTAAATGTGATTAGGTGTTAGGTTTCTAGGTGTAGGTAATAGCTGTTTAAATTAAACTTAAATATAAATTGCATTATCTATTGAATTTGAAATTTAAGTGAACTTATTCAGTTCAGTCAGTCACCTTCATAATTAAAAGGAGAATCATCTAACAACAAAATGACAATATTTATCATCCTTATTTTATCTAATAAATCTAATCTAATAAAATAATAACAAGGCGTCTTTAAGTCCCCCAACGTTATGTACTTAATTTAATAACCTTGTCCTACTAAATTAAAATATAGTTACAAAAATGCGAAATATAAAATAATATGGTCTTTAAAATTGTCTCAATCAACAAAAAAAATGTTGTATGTAAAATTTATCAATTAATACTACTATTAATAATAGACATGTATAGTGATAGATGTCGCTTTTGTAATTTGCAGCATAAATAATAGTAATATTTATTGTATATTTTATGAGATATTAGTAAGACGTAATACTTCCTTTGTATGACTGGACGATTGGCTCGTTACGTACTAAAAATAAATTACAAATCAATGATTAAAGGGGAAATCATTTGCTGTCATGTTATCGACTACTTCCGAAGAAATACTTCAAGGCGTAATATTTAAAATAAGTAAATATAAATTATACATATGAAGAGAAATTTCGTTCTTTAAAAGTTTATTTACTTGGGCGCAAAATCTATCATTACAAGCAAATTTTGTAATTTTGCCTTACTTATCACAAGTTCTTAGTGTATTTTTTTAACATATAAAATATATATAAATACTCTATTAATTTTAAGTGTGCTGCCTCCTAAATATTGAAAGTAATTTCCTGCATTACCTGGAGTTAACACTAGACCCGGAGAACATAACGAAAACCTAATAATGGCTTCGCTAGAACTATCTAGATACAAGGCGTGTACACCATATGGGTACTGAATATATTTACCATTCACTTTCATATAATGAATAACCTCTCGTAGTATCTTCCTATTAACTGAGCGTGTTTATAATTCGCCGACGATATAAGAACGATTTACCATCGGCCGGCTAATGGCCATAAGCTTATTACTTATGCCTGATGTAACACATCGCAAATGGTACCTAATGTTGTGTAGGAATTTTATGTATTTACCATGAGTTTTAAGACCTGTTAATACGTAGATGTTTATAATAAAACTCTTAAAAATATCGAAAATGTTCAAAAAGGGGACAGAATTATGAAACAAGAATGCAAAAAGAGGCTTGGCGAGTATGTACATATTTCTAAAGTTTTTAAAATACAACCTCAATATGCAAAGTTTAAGAGATTACAAGAAGTTACTTAGATGGATCAAATGCCAATGGAGCAAAGAGATCTACTGTCTTCTTAAATCTCGCTGTGCCCTACTTTATTCTTTTTCGTGATCGCTTCTTGCGGGAAGTATGTCTGATGGAAATATATTAGTAATATAAAAGCGCGAGCTTTATTCTTCTATTTTATGAAGGCATGCTATATATCACATTAGCTTGTGGCTAAATGTTCGTGTCGCTTAGAGAAATGCTCGAGTACAAGTCCAGAAACAGCATACCAGACGAGATCCTGTTTTCCCACTTTAGTATAAAATCATTTTATAGGTAGGTGTAATTAAACGTTGTTATTTTCCATATATCTTGATCTACAATAATTTATGAAGTAAGTTATGGGTAAAAAAAGAGTTAGATTCGAAACAAACATTCTTATTAGCTTATCGCAAAACGTGACCATATCTATCCAATGTGCACTCGAAATTACACTTAAATTATATACGAAAAACATTTAAAGTCACTACGAAGTCGAAAGCATAACATATCTATAATAATCTTATTTACGACTTAAGTATATCTTGTATCGATTATTCATCTAAGATTAAACTCCCATACAAGATAGAGCAGTACAGATCTAAAGAAAATTAATAAAGACGTTCACTCTCCACTTCAAGGTTCTCGATTTGCATAAAAACTCTATTGGCTATTGCTCATTATTGAATAAAAACTTTAATCTTTGCGATTAATTATTTAAAACGAGGGTCGAATTTTTTGTATGGAAATGGATTCTGTAATAGGTACCTACAATAAGTGCAAAAGCAACCTTGCGTATCTACAGATTATTGGTACTTAATTGTTCATCAAACGAATAAGGAGATTCTTAATTTCTCAGTCATGTAAGTCGAGGGTAGGTACATCCGTATGTACTTACCTAAATTATTGATAGATCTAAAAATTTCCTTTATGGTAGAAACTTAAAAGAGCTTATTTTGAAAATGAAGTACCAGTACATCTTGTTTACAATTATAACAACGAAATTTGAATCAATTCAAATTAAACGTCGCTGACGATTTTAAAGAAGCTATAGATAGGGTTTATTTATATTAAAATTTCATTGTTATTCATTCAGATACCACTAAAGTTTTCCCACGACGCACATGATATAATCATAGGAAGAATTTTGGCTCAAGATGCTATGAGAGATTACTTTAGCTTCCTATCTACGTGACATTCAACTTGGTGGGAATATATTTTTTAACATATTATTAATGCGTAGTTTTTTCTTAAAGACATATGTGTAATATATCTCTAAAGATAAGTATTGTTTTCATCCGCTTTTGTAGATATAATTTTCATTGCACATTACGTATAATTTAAATACTAATTTGTATTAATTATCTCTATTTGAATTACTTCTTTTTCATATATACTTTTTTATTGGAACCAAAATTCAGTGCCTCTTAATAACTCTTAGTAAAAATCTTCTTCCATTTATCTTCAACTAACTGCGCCCGGCGGTTTCACCCGCGCAAGTCTGTATCCCGTAGGAATATCGGGATAAAAATTACCTATGCGTTATTCCAGTTGTCCAGCTACCTACGTACCAAATGACGTTGCAATCAGTTCAGTACTTTTTGCGTGAAAGAGTAACAAACATACACACATCCTTACAAAATTATAGGAGGATAGAATAGGATAGGATAGTAAGTTACGGCATATTCATTTGCTTTACTTGCACTAGATAATAATAGAAAATATAATAAAATTGAATAAAACTAATTGATACACAATTCTCACATCTTATTAGAAGTCTTCAATTATATAACTCCAACAATACGGAGTGAACGTTTTGGCTAAAATGTAGTAAAAGTGTAAGTGTACCAGACACTGAGCACAAAGCAGTAATTAAAACGGATTTACGTCTATTACTTCTTATCTGATGCGTTATCACGTGCACTGGATTGTTGGAAACGTGGTTCAAACTCGAGGTTAAGAGAATGCATTGGCAGTTTTGATTTATTCTATAGTTTTTGCAAGCTCGTTTTATACGCTTTGGTTCGATCCTGTAGTAATCGATGTATGGCTTCGTATCCACAATCCGTTTAAATGTTGATGAACACAATATAGTCACTATGCATTAGCGAGGTATGTCCCTGAGTAATAGCTTTTATCTGTTCTTCTAATAACTCTGATTGTATAAAGTTGATTTTTCTTAGCACCAATTTATTTGTGCTTGTTTCTTAGCCAAACCAAAAGATAATAGTTGGGTCGTTTATCCAGTCTACTTAAGTATTTTATTTTTGATTACCATAACATACAGGTACCTCATAACCTATAATCAAAAGCAAAACAGTTAATATACACGATTTATATAATTTCTATGTCGTTTCAAACGCCTTAGCTAACTTTAAATTTACACCAAAAAAAGCATTTTCAGTGCTCATAGCAATAAAGAGGCAGGCATTGTGATAAGATCACACGGCTCAAACATTGAGTCCCGCTTGCACAATTATTCAATGAATTGTTAAGTAACATATTATCCAACGCTTACACCGTGGGAATTATTCTATATGCTCAGCTTCTACTAATGGTAAATGACCCTTACTACTACTCTTAAAATATATTATGATAATAACTTCTTCAGTAGTTCATGTAGAGTAGGAATAAAACTGTGTTATTTAGTTTAACGATTCGTTTTTTACGAACAATTAACTCTTCTTGATAACTGTATGTAAAAATGTTCAACATGAAAAAAAAATGTTTATTCCTACATTAAAACCAAATGCAATGTGTATTCGTTGTATGTTTTCTGTTATTATTGTAAGTCCAAAAAGTAACAATACTACAGTATAATATTATGAATGTTTTTATAATTAACCTTAATCATTTTGGCCTACTTTTTGTCTTAAGGGGCTATGTTAATTGGTTTAAGTTTCATTACTAATTTACCTCTGATCCTTGGTTTATTGGTATGTGAGCAGAACTACAGATAGCATACTATAGTAGTACTTATCAATCTTATTCAGATGAAGCCTTCGTACAGAAAGGTTAATAAAATTATTTATTTTTAGAAATTATGTTAAATCAAATAATTTCCCAGTATGAACGGCGAAAATTTTCTTCGTATTTCCAAAGAATTAAATAAATAAAGAGTCATAATGAGCCGAAATTAAAGGAGCAAAGATAAATGCTTTACTCAGTGAAGAAGAATCACGTTCATTTTGCTACGAGATAGGCTTATCTATTAGTCAAAGTGCTCATCTAAATCTAGGTCGAAGCTTAGCTGCCTGGGTATAACCTAGCTTATCCATTAGCGAATTGAAAACTAAGCAACCTATCTAGTGATTTTTGCTTATCACATTATGTCCTGATTAGTTAATGTAAAGCTCATATGGGAATAAAAAGAAATTTAATTTATAGATAGATATCTTTTTATTAATAGTTTTTATAATGAATGATATTGGCTTTAAATAATAAAGATAGTGTAAATAACTATTTACATATTATATATTCTATGTACTACCCTCTAATATAGTTAACTCTTATTATATTTGTTTGTCTCTCAAATAAATACTAATTAACAAGTTTTTTTATCAGATAACAAGAAGACAATACAATAGATGTACAATATCTGCTTAGATGGAAATATATCAACATAACAGCAAATATAAATAAACGTGTTTATATCATCTACGAGTAAGAATAATTCTAGAATTTATAACATTATAAAGTTATATTGCAACTTACAAAGTAAAAGCAGACACCATTATTTATTATTGATACACATCTGTGGAAAACCATTGTATCTCGCTGCAAAAATTACACAATTCAGAAATGTAAAATTTTAATCAGCACACAAATGTAATATATCACTGTCTCGATATACTTAGAAATGGAATGACGATACGATCACTGCAATAATGTTCTATTTATATTCTAATTAACTTAAAATGCTCACGCAATACAGAACATGAATGCGTACTTGCATACGTCATCTAGTTGTCGCAATGTGCTCATTATGTCACTGTTATTATAACAGACAAACAAACAAAATTGGTACGGCCAATGATTAAACCTACTTTCGAATAATATTAGCAATGCAAAGTGTGCATTTTTCGAGTAACGCTCTGTGTGTGTAAAAGATAGTGGAATTTGTTATTTTACAAACTTCCTTCAGGACTTTTTTAATTCTTTAAATGTAAACTATAGCAATAGAATTAATAGAAATAGAAATAAATCAATAATTCAAATTTTGAAGTAACTGCAGAATATGATGGTAATTTTGTTGCTTTTGCGACCTTTATTTTTTTGTCAAAACATATTAAAACGTACTAAGCAAATTCCGCTTGTTGTAATCAGTTTAATCTTGAAAACACATTGCTACATAAAATGCAACAAAACATATCATTTCATTTGTAAGTACATATATAAAAGAGACTTTTTGGGACTCCTCTGAAAATATATGGTTTCAAGTATCGATAGAAATGGAGTACGAAAGAACACGAAAATAATTCTTGTTTCGAACCAGAAGTTTTAATATTATCGCGTTTAATCAAATACATAAACGGACTCTTCTACTTATTATGTTAGTATAGATATAATTTTCTTCCACATAGAGTATAAATATAGACATAATTTTCATTTATACTCGTTCCAAACCAAATCTTAACACTAACCATGAATTTGAAATGCCATTCTTACACTCTTAAGTGTAAATTATAAAGAGACAATAAAATAAATTGAAATAAACACCTCGTGTACATATTATATACGTCAATGTTATAAAAACACAGATCTCGCTTCTCGTAGCGAGGATCGCGAACAATCAGGGCGAAACGTGTACTAGGCCACAACGATCTCGCGTATTCATTATATTACGATACCTACATCCACGTTATTGCAATGCGTAATAAAAGCTTATTTCACACCAAATTATACACATGCACATTTCTTAGTGTGTAAATTTTTTTATAATATTTAACCAATAAACCGAATTATAAAAAGTGAATTTTAACCTAGTAGAGCAAGAATTGTGTTATCTGTGTTATGACTATTTCATAAATTATTTGATAAATTTATGTAACTATAACAAAAAATATATTTTAGAATTATACAATGTATCATAATTTATTATTGCAAGAAACCGAAAATTGTACGTGTATATGCATAAAAAACTTGATATTGTAATATTAAGGAGCTGTAAACACTAAAGTAGGACTCTTAACCTTTTCAATTGTTTATGTTTTTCTTGAGCGGAGAAATATTGCATTGATATCCATGCGACGGTCCTCGAGGGCTTTGGGTTAATTTGAATTCGACCTAATGTATTGTTAAGATAAATATAAAGAAATCGCCCTTATTGTAATTATGATCTGAAAGCTGGAATTTTGCGAAGCCTTTCTTCAATTGCGAGGTTTTCAAAATTACAGTTCATTTGGGATTTATTTTTTTTTTATGTCATAGCGGGCAACTGAGCTGATGGTTCGCCTAATGGTAAGCGATCACCACCGCCCATGAACATTCGCACAAGTAGAGCCTCTGCGAATGCGCTGCCCGCTTTTATGGGGTAAGGGAAAAGGAAAGGATTATCGACTGGAA
>NC_052114.1:8566752-8567098 GCF_012273895.1 Zerene cesonia
GGGTGTGGTACTTCCCCGGTGCGAGCTGGCCCAATTCGTGCCGAAGCGTGCTCGACTCCCACATACAAATGATATGATATGATTTCTAAGTTATAATGTAAATATAAAATATGTTGAAAAATATAGTAGATAAAAGTCTAGTTCAAAATGAATTTCCTTCAGATTAGCAGTTTAATATTAATCTTTGTTTGCTTGAAAAGTAATTGAGTTTACATAATATTCATTTAAATAATTCTTATTCATTGTCTTTAGGTATTTACAAGTGCCCTATTTTATCCTATAAAATGAATAACAGAGAAGTAAAAACATATGTATATTTCAATAACAGTTTTTGGTATGAGATATA
>NC_052114.1:8568098-8601240 GCF_012273895.1 Zerene cesonia
GGACTGGGACAGGTGAGGAAAAGGAAAGGGGCCTCCGGCTCCCCCACTCACCATACGAAACACAGTGGCATGCCACTATTTCACGCCGGTTTTCTGTGGGGGTGTGGTACTTCCCCGGTGCGAGCTGGCCCAATTCGTGCCGAAGCGTGCTCGACTCCCACATACAAATGATATGATATGATTTCTAAGTTATAATGTAAATATAAAATATGTTGAAAAATATAGTAGATAAAAGTCTAGTTCAAAATGAATTTCCTTCAGATTAGCAGTTTAATATTAATCTTTGTTTGCTTGAAAAGTAATTGAGTTTACATAATATTCATTTAAATAATTCTTATTCATTGTCTTTAGGTATTTACAAGTGCCCTATTTTATCCTATAAAATGAATAACAGAGAAGTAAAAACATATGTATATTTCAATAACAGTTTTTGGTATGAGATATATATATATATATATATATATATATATATATATATATACATGTATACCAACTTTAAAAAAGTAGGCATTCATTAAAATTAAAATATGATTTGAATGGAAACTTTTGTAAATTTAAAATGTAATGCTTAAATTGGAAGACCCGTATGAAAACGTGGCAAACGTAGTAATAATTTTACCTGTCATGGACAAGGTGTGGTGGAGAGCCCGCATTTCGTATTGAAATAAATTCTCGTTTTATTGTTTTGTTATTATGCACACTAGAAAGTCTGCCCACTTGAGTAAATAACATATAAGTTGAATAATAACCCCAAGGTCGGTTGTTCTGAAATACGAGTATTCATTTGTTTTAAAAACAGATATCTATGTTTAAACGAAAATGTTTTCAGATGATTACATTTAAAAATATTAATTTTACAGACTCTCACATCATCTGTATTCAAAACTTGACCTTCTTTACGTGTTAACCTACTTTGAAGGTTCCTTTACCATAACTTCTCAATAATTGTTTGTGTTAAAACTTTGAAAAGTGCCTAGCAATATCTTTGACAACTTCCGTATCGCAAATTCCGCCAAAGATAGATCAACAGAACTATTTATAGCGTAACCGATTTCAAACGATTCGACTAGCGAGCAATTAGTGGAGTAAAAACATTCGAGTAGCGATGCGTTAAAATGGAAACAAAACCAATTAAAAGATACAGATCAGATGAATCAATTTGTACAATTTCCAATAACTATCGTGGCGGTGCTCGATGCCCTAGTTATAAACCAATGGATCAACGTTTAAACCGGGGGCTTGTTGTGATAATGCCATTTAACGGTATCTAAGTACTAGCTGCACAGACGAAGAGAAATTGTTTTTAGAACAACTTTAACGGCCCCAATGAATAATACGTAGTCTTCGATCTTACGGATCTTATGGATAAAAGTATTAACATTATATCATGTATTAGCAAATCAGATTGCTATATAAATGAAATTTTGAAATCAAGCGCTTATATCTTAGATAAAAAAAAGACACCATCATTATGTGTATCATTTCCTGCATTACGAAGTACATTCTTTGTTCATAATATATATATTGAGCACAGGCCTCACAAATTGTGCACTATTTAAAACACTTATTAATATAGTTTATTATGTAATTTTACGAAAAAATAAAAATGTTTGAGAATTTACCAAACTCTGACGTCAAAAAGCAAGATGGCCGATCATATGTTAGGTAAAGTGCAGTGACCCCAGCCAATGTTAATGTCAGCTGTTGGCCGCACACGAATTATTCATAGATGTTATTGCTTTTCCGCAACAATAACTTGGCTTAAATTGCTACGGTGCTCACGAAATATGTATTCTTTCAAAAGAACTGTTCAGAGTATATACTTAAGTATCATATTATAACGAAATTCATTTGTAAAAAGTCATATCAGATGTGTGATTGTTCTGTAAACAAAATAAAAACTAAACGTTACATTGAGATAACGTTGTGGTGCGTTGTAGAAGAGCATAAACGTTAAAATATTTGCGAAAGCATAGTTTTTGTAACGTTAAAAAATTAACACCGCAAACAGATAGGTATTAGGGAAATAAAGTGGAGAAATGTCTGCCAACTCGCATTGTTCGGCGAGAGCCTAGTGCAGTGAAGCGAGCGGTATTATATTATGAACACAATGCAAGACGAATGTCATGTACTGTCGAGCGACGTAGATGAAAGTGAACTACACGTCCGCGTTTTAATTATACATGTATGAATAAGTACTTTATGATGAAAAGGAACATAGATAAAACGTGTTTTCTAGTGCCGCACGACAGCAATACTTAGTGGGTCGACAATTCGGCGTGTACAATGTTCATGCACAATATCAATGCAAGGCTTTTCTATTTATCTATGAATGAGTTATAAATAGATAAAGTCTCAAATAATGAATAAACCATTTTAGGAATTAAAATCATTGTCATCTTCAATTAACATGTTTCAGTCATAAACAGATAATCAACACTCTTTAAAATCTAATACATACTAATATTTTCTGAAACATTTTACACCAACTGTATCAAAACCTCTATCCACCGTCATAAATCACTACTACTGTTTCAGTTAAACTTATCGTCAAATAGAATGAACAACTATTTCCGCCCCATACTCATCTATGTATAAGGATTTACGACGTGTTCCTACACTTTCGTTTTGATAGGTGTTGATAATGTTAATAGAGCGTGATAATGCATAATTTCCCTGCAGTGTCAACATTTGTCGAAGGTAAGATGAATGAAGGAAGTCGTTAGAGTAGCCAGCGGTTACGGTACACGGTTTTCCATTGTCTATTTGGATCATGTGTTGAGCTAACCATCTTAACACCTTCACTGTTCGCTTATTGAGTTTTGTTCTAGAACTTTTTGTGTTTTCTAAATCTTATCGACTCTTTTTTTAGTGTCTAAATACATAGCTCATTTATTTTATCTTTTCAAGTGGCAATGATATATTTAAATCTCAGCAAATAAGATTTGAAATCGTTTGTGGGACTGGCATCAGTAGATGCCATTATAAGTATTATAATGGGTTAAATTAATGTTATACATTGATGATGTTATTGTTGCCTCCTATTACGAAAAAATTTACTTTTACAAATAAGTTTATGTAAGAATGTCAAGGCATAGCGGGCCTTCAAATCGTGTACGTATATTATAAACTAGCGGTCCGCCTTGGTTTCGCCCGTGGTACATATATAGCCCATAGTCTACCTCAATATATAGGCTTTCTAACACTGAAATCATGTTTCAAATCGGACCAGCAGTTCCTGAGATTAACGCGTTCAAACATACAAACTCTTCAGCTTTATAATATTAGTATAAATGTATAGGTATTTATACCTATAGCAAAATACCATAATTTTTATCATTAAAAAAACTTCCATAGGTCATATCTACTGAGGACCAGTTGTTACTGTATTATCAACACTTACGTTCAGGTGTATTTTTATAATAAATTGATGTGGATACCTGACACACCTCTTCCTCTTTCCGCTAATGTGGGTACAATTTAAATAATTACTATAGCAATCTGTATGCGTGTGAGGTCGCGAGGAGTGGCTCCGGGGTAATGACCAAGTTTACAATCGGATTAGCTAACATTATCACATCACCACGTGTTTATTGTTCTGCCCTAGATTTTATAGTACTACGGATCACTATATTAATATAAAATGTTTAAGTCAGGAAGACTTCTTGCTCGATTAAAGTCTCAAATTAACATATGTATTCAACCAACCATATTTAAGCCAATTTACACGTTTCGCCTAAATACTTCAAAATTTGAAAATCTCAGTATTTTCGAATTCATTTACATTAAATACATCAATAAACTATAGAATGAAAAGAAAAAATTTTGAAAAAGCCATAATTTTTAATTCAATGTATTCTCAATTCCAGATTGCACTATGAGGAGCTGTCTGTGATCTCGTGCCGGCGCGGCTGACGCCACATGCAAGATGACATCCGAACGAGCTATACCTCATTTGCGAGACATCTTTGGCCTCAATCAACAGTACGAAGCCAAGCCAGTGTTCGACGAGAACGACGACAAAACAAAGAAATCATGCAGGAAGAAAAAGGAAGACTATCGAACATACGCCAATGGCGATGTGAAAACACTTGAAAGGCATCTAAGTATGAAAAAAACAATACGGAAAAAGATTATGCGTGATCTCCAACAGGCGTTCGTTGAAGACCCTAACGAGTTTAAGGTCGAGAATACGAGCCCA
Organism: Zerene cesonia; assembly: GCF_012273895.1. NCBI lineage: Eukaryota > Metazoa > Arthropoda > Insecta > Lepidoptera > Pieridae > Zerene > Zerene cesonia. Next base: position 8,572,300 of record NC_052114.1, read on the forward strand.
GAAAAACTGAAAGCGGAGCTCAGCGCCGAAGCAGTTAAAATTGAGAAAAATGTTAAGAAGAACGATCCGACCTTCTTAGATATGCTTCGGGGAGAGACGAGGAGTGAAGAGACGAGGGAGGAACAACCTCCAGCTGAAAAGACAAGCTTCTGGCGACGTCTCACGATGAAAAATAAAAATAAGAGATAATTTGTTAACGATAGCCGTTGTAACGTCAACTCCGTGTTATCCTATCTGCATCTGCATATTCTCTTCCATTGTGTATATTTTGCGTTTATCCATTTTAATGTTTGAGATTTCTGTAGTCAAATAATAATTGATTAATTTTTTTTAAATGTTTGCATTAGGAATGTAATTTAATGTTGTCCTTATGTTAAATGGCTTTCGTTCTGATTTTGATGAATTAAATGAAAAGTACAAGATTAAAGGTCACTGTACAAACTGTTTTCGCAATACAATACATAAAAACGTAAGGCTCAAAAGAATTAATTTCGAAATAAAAATCAAGGTTTTAAGAGAATAGTTCTGCACCTTTGATCCTTGACTTGTTTCTCTTACGTCAACAACTGTTGGCAGGTTTTTTAAAATGAAAACCCTATAAAATTGTGTGCGTCAAGTTGTCGAGACAGCAAATAATTTATCTTATCTCACTAATTCAGCCAAAAGAAGATTTCCTCAATGTTAGCAAATAGCTTAAATCCCTGATAGAATATTAACCAAAAAAAAAATCTTCTAAATTTGGCAATGTCCACGATGTATAATGATAATTTATTACGTTGCTTAAGTGAAAATGTACACGTTGTTAAATTAAAAACAATGAAATATTTGTTATATTTATATATTATATCTAGCATACGAAAACTTTTTAAAAACTTTTAATCAGCCGATAAGTGTCCATTTTTCGTAGGTATTTATAGAGCGAAGTGGTGAAATACTTATTCATTCCAGTGGATAGAACAGCTGTTATCATAATTACAATAAGTAAGTTAATGAAGCTTGAGCAATATTTCAATGATGAAGTAAGGTATTGTAAAGCTGTTCCTGAAAATTTTTTAAATGCATTTATAGGATTTGGAAATATTTGAGATTTATAATCATAATATTTATGTACAGTTGTTACTATTAAATCAATTTGATGGATGACCCAGACATATCTGGTGCTTATACCACTGCCACGCAGATAATACGATTGGTAGCTATTTTTTACTTTTGCTTACTTTTATACTGGCAATATTTTTAAGAAAACTTTGTATACGCATAACTATTGCTTACGGTAATAAAAGGCTGGTTTTTCTGATCTCCAACCTGTGTCTTTTAATTGCGTCATATCTAATTTAAAGTGCGTCATAATATAGATAGGTAATAGATGCATAATAAGACGCTTAATCGTTGTAATACTATAGTAAAACAAACTGTATGATGAGGTATAATTTTACTTGTTGGGAACGGAGTAAGTGACGAAATATCTTCGGCCATTGTTACTTATTATGAAAAATATCTCATTCTACATGTGATGTAACGTTAAGTGTACTAGTTAATATCATGCATAGGTTTTTAATATTAAGTAAAATAAGACTTGAATTCACACCATAGTCCTAATTGTAATTTTTAGAAATACTGACCAAAAAAGTTACGATATAATATCACAATATTACAGTTCTACTATAATTTAGCCTTAATACGGCGTGTATATTAGCCGCTGGTGATAGGCTGTTTTTAAAATCTTTGGGGGTTTTTATGTGATACGTCCAGCAATGGATTCCTTGCGACTAAGATAAAGGTATCTATCATGGATTGGAAGGAGACTATTGATTAATGCTAACCGCTCGTTGACAAAAAAAAATAAAAAGCATTATTTGAGGTTTGGTGTAATATATATTTTATACGTAATTGTAGATACTTGTTTAAAGAAGGGTAAAGGGAACATTGTAAATTAGCGCTATGGTGTGGATCGACGTATATGTGTACGGTAGGCTCGTGGCAATTCCTTGTTGTGACAATTTATTGTAATGCAATATTAAAATAATTTTACATATTGATTTTTTGTTTTTGTTATTTAACTGAGCCCCTCGATTTCAAATAAAACTTAACTTCAACTTGGTCGACCATACACGAGCGTTTCTGTGCCCCTGCAGTATACAATTATGGCCTTTTGATGAAGATGACGTTATTATGGGGTTATGTTTGTATTTTTTATGTTATAGCTATATTATATTATCTGTGGTTATAGTAATATTTTATGTTTTATTGTGAGAAATTCACGGAACTTTTTTTCATACCAGGGTATGAGCTGACTTGTGTGACAGACAGGTCTATATAGATACCAAATATCATCTAAATCCGTAGGTAGATAAAACGTAATCCTACAGTAGTTTCAACGTGATTGACCGACAAACATCATTTACAATATTAGTGTGATTAAAAGGATATAGCGTATTAGTTTATAAGTACGTATAGCTACTACTTATTCTAAGGCGCCAATTAACACAATTTATTACGAGCTGTATTATTACCTATTTTGTTACCTTATCGTACGTAATTTACGGAAATAATATTGTATTTCATGTAAAATTAGCTAATATTATTAAAATCTTCTCAAATAAATGAAGCATATGCAATCTGAATATATGAAATAGACAATAAAAAACGATTTTCTTTATGATTTATGTTAGATACGTAAGTAAGGAATAGTAATAATTAATAATTATTATACATTAGAGTTCAATCCACGAAAGTCCTAAGAATAAGCGCTGTAGTCACACGATATAAATAATTTAACTGTCTGTCTGTCTGTATGTCTGTCTCTTCTTCACGACTAAATCGCTAAATTTATTTACTTCATGTATATAAATTTAGCGATATGATACAGAAATAGTATGAAAGGATATGATGTCGAGATAGATGGTATAGATCTGATTTATCCCGAAAATCAACAATACAATTTTTTTTTCAAATTTACAATTTCACAAAAAAATTGTATTTACACTATTATTCAGTTTTTATTGATACTACATACTTAGGTATATCTTAATTCTTAGTACATCTTCTAATATATAAAATTCTCGTGTCACAGTTTTCGTTGCCATACTCCTCCGAAACGGCTTGACCGATTTTGATGAAATTTTTTGTGCTTATCCGGTATCTATGAGAATCGGCCAACATCTATTTTTCATACCTCTAAATGATAAGAGTAAGGCAGAACAGCGTTTGCCGGGTGCAGCTAGTATTATATAAATTAATTAGCCACTGCCGCTTATGAGTATTTGCTCCTGCACTACTTCTGTAGGGCGATATTTTTGAAATTAAAACAGCGCAATACAAACGAAGAAAATTGTTTTTTTATTACATTATTTTGTCACACATACACAGCATCCTTCGTGCGTAAAACTTGGGGCCTTGGGTTCGATTCCCGGTGGGGAATCACAAAAAGCATGCCTCGGTATGGCAGGACACAGGAGGCTGATCATCTACGTGTCATAAAGATCAGTGAAACAGATGTATATCATCTGCCCCGTACCCCACTAGGGGACACGGGACTTCACTTATTCTTGTACCTAAAACTTTTACTGAGCTATATTTTTCATGTCATAGATATAGTGGTTCGTCTGATGGTAATCGATCATCATCACCCATTTACATTTGCAGAAATATCAATTATTCAATTTTCTGAACATAGTAAATATTTTAACTATAGTATTGTGAACTGGTGAAGATATAAATAAACTCTAATCATTCATTGAAAAACAGAACCATATCAATCAGAATCACTGATATTTGCCACAAGGATAAAGAAAATGTGTAAAAGTTTATAATATTTATAGCTATGTACTAGCAGCATTTCCAGTTTTGATAATTGCACGGGTTTACTCGAGATACTAGAGTACACGTACAGTTACAGCTGCAGTAATAGAATTTCCATCACCGGATCAGCACTTCTGAAGATTTCCGCCTATAAACAAGTAAAGTTAAGTTAATATCTTTTAACTTTACCACTACTTATAGACTGTGTAACTTTGACTTTCAGAATATTTTTAAGTTCCAAAACGTATTCAAACCTATCCAACCACGATTCAGATTTTTTTTATTTTCCAATATGTTTCTGAACGCTGTCAGTCCTAGCCAAAGCTGTTTTTTTTTTTTTTTTTGTTTTTGGACCCCAAGTACTTATCAGTTTGGTTGTCCATGTTACACGACAAACCAGCTAAAGTTACATAAGTATGTACTTCATTCATTGAATATCACCACAATTTCTTCTGAGGAACTCTCTACGTTTTGTTATTTTATTTAAATATTTGTATTCTTAAAGCGATCTCGGATGCTTCAAATTTTTGTTAAATAATGAGTAAGTCAACGCAAATTCATTCTTCATTGATTTATACAGTATTCCCATCACTCCACCTAGACGCCACTAATAACAGCGAGTGAAAATTACGGTCATCTCAAACGGTTACGGTCTTTTTATCCAATTTCCAAAGCTGAAAAATTTGAAAAAGAAAGCGCTTAGCTTTCTTTTTCAAACGTCACAGACAATCAAATGTCATTTTAAATAGGTACAGATAATTAATAAGGTAGGCAATCATCACCTCATTGCGGCAATACCATAGGTACATAAAGCTTACCATTCACAAATTGTAGTACCTACCTAGGTACGTATTTATAGTAGGTAGGTATGGTATGTTTCGCTGGTGCGCATGCAATGATAATTATATAGGTACGTACCTAGGTACTTAATAAGTACGGGGATCGAACCCAAATAAAAATTGGTGTAAGCTAGACATTGACGCATTGAAGAAGCGTTCACCAATGTCAAATACCTCATTCGGTTGGAAATCAAAGTAGGTAGGTACTAATACCAGTTTTATTAAACTACTCGTTGAGAAATTTTATTAGCATACTGAAGTACACTTCGATTTACGTTTATTGCCATCAATTGCAAAAATTAATAAAGGAATATAATAATACGGGGATCGAAATACCCGGTTTTACAATCGTGGTAGTTTATCATTACTCATTAATAAAAAACGGTTCAGCAATTTATACTTGCTCATTCCGATGTAAAACATGAGAACCTAGGTAGGTACAGCCGATTTTGATCAACTCTACTCATAAATTTTATTAGAAATAAAGTATTGTTCAAAAGTACAGAGATGAATTTGATTTTACTACCATCAATTGTCATTATTGAAGTAATAAATGATACAATATAGCTTAATCTCTAATGCTATGTTATAGAAGTATGTAAAGGGGGTAAAAATAAAACAACTGCAATAGATTTTAAATGTATGTTATATTTCATGATTTAAGATTTTTATGATTGATTTTTTACTTTTAGAAAAAATCTACCACCGCTTCGCAAAGTGTTCTTCCGTGGAGAAGAAGCGGCGCAAGAAACTCCACGGGAATCACTTTTTTTAATCAATTACAAGACAAATTTATTAAAAAAATTATTGGTTTACAAAAGAAAATATTATCTAGGTAAATTTTATACCTATATCCTACCTATGTCATCGCCCGGATTACTTCTTTGCCTACCTATTGTCATATGTATTATAAAACTTCGTTTTGGTCGATTTCGTTTCAACCTCCGTTATACTTTTTTACAATATACATAAACTTAGTAACTCATTCGTTTGGTTTCCTTATTTCATTTTAAGTAATTTATAAAGTAGGTAATCATTTATACGTCTTTCTGCTTTAAGTTTCGTTTCATACACAAATTTATTTAAATATATTACATTTGTTATTACATATTCAACTTCCTATATTTTAATCGCTCCTGTAAAAAATATGAATTATATTTTAAACAAGTTCTTTTAAATAACATTGTATCCACTTACATTTACTTTCCATCTTCATCATAGAACATATTTTTATGTATTTTCACACGACTTATAATTTATTGTATTTAAGTAAATATCCACAGTCGTGGGCTTTGCTATTATCATATCCAAAATAGACTATACACAATATAGAATTATTTATCGCTTGTGAAATAAAAGCATTGCAGTACACAAGAACCATTGTGTTAGAGTTCCAAAAATACAGATGTAGAAAATTGCTTCAAATAAATACATAAATTGTGAAAGTCCTAAATAGAATGATTAAAAGCAATACATAACACAATATAAATAACAGAACAAATATAAATTGTACTAATTTAGAACACACATCACAATATCAGGAATAGGGCATAACACTAAACCTGTGTAGTGTTATAAAATTTGCAAATCGTAAATTAAGCGTTTATTAGCGAAGACATGAAAAATACGAAGGAAATAATTCAACATACCGATGACAATTTAACATCAAAGCACACAATATCATCCGGGTGGAGTGATTTACATGATTTTTGCGTCAACAAAAAGGTTTTGTGCAATTAAATTAATTACATAAACGCAGTTTTTGAAACGATGCACCACACAAGCTGGAAATGTCGGAAGTCGATTGATTACCATGAACCGTTCAAGCTTCATGCTCAGTAAAGACTAAAGTTGCAAATATGTCAATTTAAACGTTAGCCACAGCTGTTGTTTCTACGTGCTGAAATCACCAAAACGTATAAGGTATAAGACTATCCTAAAACTAGCTCGGTTATAAATTGTACAGAAAACTATTCGGTGTAGGTTGCGAAATAAGTTTAATGCAAAAGCTTAAAAATGAAAACAATGAACGCAACCAGCAAAAAAATTACTGAACGCCAATCAGACATTAATTTTGAAAGCTTTCCCGTCTATTTCATGACCACCACATATTACAGAATTAAATTGTTAAATTTAAGCCCGAATATTAGTTGCACACGAAACTATAACAAACCTCTAAACAATCATGTTCCAAAGACGCAGACTCTACATTGCTTTAATAATGTTTCTTAATTTACCAACCCATTTTGAACTTTCCATGATTATTTGCAATACTATTACAAACATCGTGCTCGTGCTAGGATTACTGGGTGTTAACGTTCACATCTCTCAAATAAATATGTTTATTTACATACAATATTGTGATATGCACCTCGACACTCAATATCCATTAATGATGAAAGATCTCAAGACCTGGAAGAGATGATGATAGCACCCTACCACTATTTCTAAAGCTATTTAGTTACATTATGTTATTTGCTAAAGGAAAATAAAGTAACGCAATAAATATATAATTTTATATACAAATAATTTTATATAGCTCATGGCAAAAATCTTACTCATAATCAGATTGTTCCGTTAACCTCGACCAGTCTGCAATATATTATGGGCTCTGCATCCTAAATATATTGGGGTAAAATATTAAGAAATGTTCGTCAAGTAACGACGGTTACCGGAAAATCGGCTACGATCTACGCATTAGCTAACACTGGGCCAAATCTGAAACATACTTCAACAAAATGCTTCCTACATGCAAAATACACTTATTTATGCAATCTAGGTGTTGGACATTCATATCTACCTAACCTTCACCTCCGTATCGCCAGATTCAGGACTAACACTCGCACATTGCCAGGGATTCTGCAATCATTAAAAACAACCGAATTCTGCGGGATACTATCCTAAGCCTAGGGTTAAGCGTTGTGTAGAAGAATATTCATATTACCTACTCGTTTGTGCGTGTTTAGAATACATTCAGTGTCACAATGTTGTCCTGGACTTCTGTAATCATATAAACAAAAACGTTTTTTGCTTACAAAAGTGGCCTTTGGCCATAATAATCATGTATTTTTATTACCGGCGACGCAACGAACGTGGGAACACCTGGATGTTTACTTTCTGTGAACATACGACACAAAACCGATTTCTGTGGATTTCCACATATATTTATATGAAGATATGTATTTGAAAATTTACCATAAATATGGTGACTCCAAAATAGATCCGCCGATTTCATCTGAAACATTATAATATATGGTTTGCCTATCGTACCCTATCTAAATAAAAAAAACCGTTTTATGTTTAAATATGTATTCTAAATAATAACTACGATATGTTTGCGTTAAAATTTGATTTCTATGCAGTTGACTTACAAAAGCAAGCTGTCTTATTGCTCGACCGCGCTTATATCTCGAAGCTGTAACGAACCCTCGCGGTCAGCTTTCTGCAAATATAAAAAAACAAACCGATTTCTGCGAATAACACGCATTCATAGATAAAGTTTAATTTACCGATGAATGAGACGACAAGACCAACCTCCCAAACGCGTTCACTTCTCATCTGAAACATTCTAATCATATCGTTCCCTAACTTGCTATCTACCTAATATATAATAAATAGAAGAATAACGTTATAGTTATAAATGTAAGATCATGTAATAGTATATAGCAAGGATTTTGAATCGTTTACCGGATGAGTAGAGTGTGAAAGCATCGTCACAAGCACTTTGTCGCAATCTGGAATCATATTAAGAAGTGCGTTTTGCCTAGCTTACAAGATGCAATGGAAATTAATAAAGGTGTTATTTCATAAAACGGACCTTTGTTATACAGTGCTATTGAGACTCCGTGCCAAACTCCTAGAAAAGCCGTAGCTCAACATCTGAAACATACTAAGAAAAGCCGTTCCCTAACACTTAAAACTACAACAGAAGCGTACCAAAATAGAGATTATAAGAAATTAGGGAAAGATTATTGGTTCTCATGCAATAAAGAACTCGAGTATTACCGCTTTATGAAGTCTATGTCCACATTTAAATCCACGATCACGACGTATTATAACTGCGAAAAAATTTAAAACACGATATTTCCCATAAAGGAAAATGTTAAGTTCAAGGGGGCATTTATCTACAGAAGCAATATTACTAAGTAATTAAGATACACATAAATACATTACAGGGTAATGTGTATTCCTCGGAAATTTTCATGACGGGCGCACAAGACATCTGCAATCACACATGAAAGCACACCTATCTAATATTGGTAAATGTTAAGTTGGATAAATTGAAAACTTTACCTATTTTCTCGAAATCAGCATGTCCGATGCCAAAAATATATTTAAAGTGATTAGATAAAGTTATATAATTATAGCTTCAGTTGTTACCAAATTTCCGATAGATGCTCTCCCGTATCGTGACTCAAAGGACAACGTGTTTTGCAAGCATGCTGCGAGCGTATTATCTAGTAAATATAATTTTGCCTTTCAGTGTTATATTCAAATCCTTATTAGTTTTATACCCGGCACGCGAAATCTGTAATCACACTTAAATGCACACCTATCTAATGATAGTTTAAGCTTTACCGATTGAGATTGTAGAGTTCAGCATATCCGATGCTAATCGATCATCCAATTCTCTGATGAACGGTTCCCGTGTCTCAATCGACATTTGTTCTGCAAGCTTTATGTGAGTATAGTATCTATTGTACATAGTGTTATGACCTTAAGCACAGATCGAACGGCAGCTAGACAACCTCCTTGTACCGCGCCAATTCAAAGCGTAACAGGACTACGTAATTCTGAAAGCACACTGTTAGCGGTACCTACGTCTAGGCGGAGAATTGGAATGCTCTTGATGGTTTCTAGTGTTTTGACATTTCACAAGCTCGTGCTTGAAGCGTAACGTAACAAGTAAATTAAATTTCTACATCGTCTGTTGAGTATTTGCTGTTTGTTTTAACTGGAGAGGAAACCTGTGAACATACTTAAACGTACGTACCGAAAAATATCATGTTTATTTTGGTTATGTTATGCCGACTGGTCATGTGACGAATGGCGATGCTCATGGATTACATCAACATGTGAAAACTTCTGTGAACATATTTAGAGAAAGGCTTCCTACGAAAAATATTGGAGTAGATTTGGAAGGTATTACGAAAATGTATAATGTATAAATTTTTAAACAAGCTTAAACACCGTGTTAGCTCTTATCACATTACAAAGCTTTATTCATTTGAAATGAATTACAGAAAAAAATTTGAACTAGACACAACCACTTAACACAAAACTATATGGGCAACCATTATACGACCATAAGTTAATATATCACAATACTTTGCACACTATCGATATTTGATAGACAAACAAAACATTAGCACTCTCACCAACATCAACACAATAGCCAATTAGCTACTAAATCATGCTATTAGATGTCTCTGATTACTTCTTATTCAGAATATATTTATCAATATTTTAACTCATCAACCAAAAAAATTTTGAAAATTTCAACTTCTCTTCATACAATTAACCCACCACATTGAAATAAATTAAAAAAACCATACCACAATCATCACTGAAACTTTAACTTTGGAAAATAACCATTTATTTATGTTTCACTTGATCACATTCCTCAAATTTATTATCAACATTTATCGAGCCTTCTTTTTGTTTTATTTATTATATCATTATTGATTATAATTTTAATTAAATTAATCTTCTAATTATCTTCATCATTCTTCATATTTCAAATTATCTTCAGTTAATGATGTTTTCTATAACTTGATTGTTCTTTATATATCTTGAATATCTTGTAAATTTTTGTTTTTTTAAATATTTCTTATAATCATTCTATTAAACTTGATATATATATATATATATATATTTACAAAAAAATAACTGAAAGAGGGTTTGTTCAATACGATAGACCTAAATAATCAACCTTAATTATTCCATTCATATATCCGTGTATAATCACCGCCGGGCGTATTGTATATATATAGTATTATAATAAATCCACTTTACAAAACCTGTTGATGTTTGTGGGAAACAAAAACACATTAGCGGCACTAATAAAATTAAATGTAATTTTGCAAACATAATATATATACATATAACAGAATAAATTGCATACAAGAATTAATATATAAACATTATATACGTTCAATGGTTCATTACATGAAAAGCATTATATGCCCAATTTTACTAACCTTACTAAGGCGTGCAAGTGATTTTTATTAACAGCTGTTTGACTGTGATTTATGTAGATTCTACTCGTGTGGTCATTTGAATTTCTCCCATCTTTAATTTTCTTTGTTTTCACAACTCACACAATTACACATTGACCTTAATTTTGTGGGCGATTTATTTGATATCGTATCGGCGGAGTATTGGTGAGTATTTAACTGTTTATAAGGTTTTTACCTATATCATATCGTGTGTTCCCGAAGTGAAGTGTATTTACATCGATTGTACTTTCCTTTGGCTCGGTGGAAAAACAATATATTAAATAAAACCAACCTTAGTAGTGGTACGCGACACCAACAATTTAAATCGGCTTTTACTTCACGGCTACCTTAGGATTGGTATAAATCGTTAAACTATGTTAATTAATTAAAATTTGTTTTGTACTTCCTTCCTCAACACATAATCCAAGTAAATGCTACTTCAGAATATTAATCAAAGCTCCAGCTTTACACAGTTTCGATGTAATTGGGTAATTTAAAAATATGTATTTATGACCCACCTTCCGCTCTGTTTCGAATTTCCGTTGCGAAATATCGCGAATTTTAGAAATACATATAAAATGCTTTACCTAGACTTGTAAAACTCCTCCATTACGCGGTGTGATACAACCCGTCCGTCCTATGATCAGATTTATTCAAAATTATATTGCAAACTATATTTTAAACCAACCTTCTGTATGGTGTATTCGATATCTATCTGTTACCATGTTGCATTGTTTAATTGCGTATGTTTATATGATGGCGACTGACCTTGGTCTTGGGAAATTCAAGCTAAGCACTCAATATCTCTTTACTTCTCGTCTACTGCCCTGTGGCTACGTAAACGTTCTTAAATCTGATTTCAATCTAGAACATTAATAACTTTTACCTTAAGACATTGTCAGGCTCTCGATAACCGCATATAGGTTCAGCGAAGACCGGTTGCTATCACTTCCTTAACGAATTATCTTTAAAATTAATTCATTTTTCAATGTTATTATATAAGCGTAGGCCGTAGGGACTTTACATTCTACGTTTTTCTCGCCTACTGACCTGTTTTCTGAGTCGATCTAACAAATCGGACGTACACTGGAACAACTAGTATTGGTTTTAGTTTTTACCTCACGACATTAGTGCCGGTTCACGATTTCGCCAATTATTTATTATATCCAAAGGCCGCCTGTTAATAATTGGAGTGAACTTTATCGAAGTCTTTTCCGAGTATTATCTTTTGCTTGAATATTCGCTTAAATATTTCTTCTGTGCATTATCTTTAAATTTCATTTGAATTTTCTTAACCCTCGAAAATTCCGTCAATTTCGAATATCTAACTTAACGAATCACGTCTACTTTCTACGTATAAAAATAGAAGATCTATTTTCTTAATTTAATTCTAATTTATATATTTTTCGTCTCGTTATTAATGAGCATTAAATTTGATCCCTGCCTCCTTATAAAGTCAAACTGAAAGTTAAAGATGGAGGGTATTTTAAATATTAAAGTGAACTGGGATTAAGAAGTATAAAAACCATTTTACTAAAATAAAAATAATTTATTTTGAATACTATGTTTATGTTTGTATAAATGGTAATTTGGTAAACAAAGTACATGTAGTGAATGATAATAGAAATATATTAAAATTAAAATATTTTAATCAATTAATTTAAAATAATATTTTGAAGGTTTACATTTATATCATGACAACGTTTTTGTACTACGTACACAAATTATTTGATTCGAGTTATTATCTGTATTAGTTAAATTTATTATCCGGAGCAATGACTTTCTTTATTTGGTTTTATATATTAATAATTTAAATAAATATATACAATAAATAATATCCTATATATAGACGAAACTTTGAGAATTAAGTAAGAGGGATTAAACTCAACTATACTTATCTCTTTATATTAAAATATTATCCAAAGTAGTCCTAATATTGAACATTTATTAAATTTGTCATCGCCCGGTCTAGGTACTCTAATATAATATACTCCATGACTCGAGTCTTTAATTTATGTACGATATACCTAAGCAAACATTTTAATTTTATGATAAACTTTAAAGCTTGTCTAATGGTAATTTATTTGCTAGACTATTTTTAAACTTACAAAAAAATTAAGATGTTCAAATTATATCCAAATTTTTGCAAAAGCGTTCAAAACCAAAATTCGACGATATTTGAAATCTCTTATCGTGGCTTAACTCCTATCGCGAACAAGCCTGCCTGCAGCTCCAATATATTTTTATAAATATCTGAAAATTAATGTAATCGGACTCATTACTTCACTTATATCTAATGTTAGTTACTCCTAAATGTTTATCATTGTAACGCTTTTAGGTCATATCTACACATAGGATGTAATAAGATCCGAATATGTTCGTTTAAATGAAAATAATATATATTAATATCTGTTTAAAAAATGTAAATGTGTGCGATGTCGAAAAACTTCATGAATTATTGAAGCAAAATTCGTCTTAATGTGTACGAAATTGTGTAACTATTATATAAATGTTATGAACTAGTTTTATATACCTGTACTTAATTTAAATTTAAGAAAATCCCTAATCGGGGAAGTTTCTCTACGGACGACCGGGGTTCCTTGATGATACAAAATCGTCGCGACCAAGGGTATACGAAGGCTCTACAAGCGGCCTACAACAACGTTGGCTATGCGACCTGCCTGCCTGACCGTGATAACCCGGCTCTGTTGAAAAAGCGACCCATCAATACACAGTTAATCAAACTCCTGAAATTCAATCGTAACGATACATTAATCAAGTGTTATTAGAACGTAAACGCATGCAATGCAGTTTTAAATTAACTTTATAATCATATTAAACTTCACGCTTTCAATGGTTTCTTGATGGACGTTATTGAATAGTATTTATTGTATATTCATAAATGATTCATGAACTGGAATTTATAATTCTTGAAATAAATCTGTATTCAACTCGTTGTTTAAAATTTTGGCCATTTATAGCCATTTATAAAGTGGAAGCTTTATAATAAATATGTATATACGCTTAGTTAATTATATTTGTACTTATATAATTAAGGGTTTTTATTTAATATATGAAAGTTTAATATAATGTATAGTTAATTTAACGTTCGTTATAAGTAATTAACGTACAATCACTCATCATTCTCGACAACTCAATTGTATTAATTGTAATTTTCCATTATATTATACTACAATTATATCTTAACCTAAAACTCATGACGTAATACAAATTCATTTTTATTACAAAATATGTAAAACCTTATATATCTGTGTTGTCACATATTTTTTGAATTCGAAGTATACTTAATTATTTTAAGGCTGTGGTAAATACCATTATTTCCAACTTACACCGTGTATAATGGTTTTGTTACGTTCGTTACATTTCAAATGGTAAAATAATAAACACTTCTATTATTCTAACGTTAAGATCATAAAATACCTAAGCAGTGCCAAGATAACGCTTAGCTATGTTTAATATAAGCTAAAGGTACTCGATACAATTTTGGCGATGTCACATTTGTTATTTAAACATTACTGCGTAATAACATTCTATTAATTGTTTGAAGGTTGAACTATTTTAATAATCTTTAGACCCACTTAAGGATTTTTTTTCGTTTTACTTCCTCATTTATAAATATGATTAAATAATTTAAGAATCATGTGTTTTATATTCTTTTTTCGAGAAGCCTGTAAACCATGTACATGGTTTTGTTAATAATAAAAAAATTGATGATATAACACGTGTTTCCTTTCCTCGATTCTATTCTTGATGATTCTATTCGCTTATTCGCGAATTTAATTAAAATACTCTAATATACACTTGTGTGTTAGGTTAACTAGACTTGACTATTTTTTTTATTCCGTCTTAAACATATTTTCCTTAAAATTAAAAATATCCCTCTCGTGATTTTTATGAATCGCCGCCTTTTAAATTATACGGTATCATCTATGCCTACCTAAAGTGTATTTGTTTATTTTAGAATTACGCAGATACTTTTAGATCTAACAGTAACTTAAAATTTTAAAGTCCAGAATTTTATACACATTACCTAACACACAAACATACTAAAAAAATGCAGCAAAATTTAAAGCAATTTAAAGTGTCAAAAAAAAACACATGCAATAAATGTTATAGACATTAGCCAAATTTCCCAATCAAATATTCAAGCCAAATAGGATTTCTCGTGATTTTGTATTACATTTACACATCATTAAAAATTTAATTCAAACAGTGTGCATGCAAAAATAATTTTATCGTCAATTATCGTATTGTAGCGTATCAAAAAAATTAATTCAATAAATATATTTTAACGTTCTTACATAATATTACCTACCTACTACTTTATCACTACTAAGTACTCAGTATTTAATGTGAATTCTAATCTCCCCTACATTTAAGTTCTCATAATTTTGTCAATATCTTAAATAATCAATATTCACAAAAAAATATTCAATTCCAATAAAGAACCACTATGTCAAATGGTTTTATTTTAACACTTTTTAATTATTATTGTTATTCTGAAGTTGCATTTAGGACCCTACATAGCCTCTTAAGTACCAAGAACAAAATTGTATAATTTCTATAATTACGTTCATGAGACATTAGAACTATTAATTAATCAATATTAATTTCTCTACAAACAATCGTTCTTATTTTGATTCAAAACCTAATTGTATATTTTTATTTCTAAACTATTCTAAACACGCTTTGTCAAGGAGCTTTTTTGTCATGAAATTGTTATTGTATTTCCTTAATTAAAGTAGCTTATTTTAAAATATCGTGGAGGTCTACTGTTCATTGTTATATAACTATTAAGTAGCAAAGATCTTTTCAAACCCAACATTCTACATGGGTTGAGAATAATCCCATAATTAAAAGAAGTTTCCAACGTTATGCTAAATCATTCCATGTTTTATATAAATAAAAAATATCTTAAATAGAATAGTGATAGCTAGTATTACACTACCATTATCTGGTGTCTGTGTTTCTCATTTTTTAATTTATAAATTACTCTACTAACATTGAAATTGAAATTCACTTTTTTTATATACTATAATTCCAATTCTTGTTATAATTTCCGTCCGTACAAACCCCTAATGTTTATTAATTCACGTCTTTTTTATTTCACACCTACTAAATTTTTCGACCATATCACTATTCTAAACTTCTACTTATATAAATTGAAACGTTGGTTTATTAATTACTTCATAATTTATATTCTATTTCTTTTTGTTTATATAATCCGCGTGTATCAACCCTAAATGTTAATATTATTCTATCTATTGTCTAATAACCACTATAATTATAAAAATGCTCTCGTTGGCTTAATTATAAAGATAATGCTATATCTTATATACATAAATGTTTGGTCTCTAAATGTCACAATGAGTTAATCTTGAATTTAATTAGTATTCAGTTTCATTTGCAAATAATTTATTTTCTTAGTTTTCTCCTCATAGTAATCCTCGTTATTATTATAGATTGCTCAACTATTAATTCATTTTTTATTTGAATATTACTATTATTTATTGATAGATTTGAAGACGGTTACCATTTCATTATTCTGTTTTACCTAGACACATTTTTGCTTTTCCGACAATGCCTAAAAACTCAGTAGTTTTAAATATAACTAACCATTGAAACCTTACTTGGAAGACAATTCGTTAACCAATAGTTACCTACAAATCTATTCAAATAGTTAATAAATATTATCAGAACAATAATTGAGATCACGAATAAAAATTAGTACAAAAATGCAATTGGTTTTGTATTTTATTCAATCAATATTTTTAATACCATTTAAAATTTTCAATTGGTATACGCAAACCGAACACATTTAATTTCTTATATAATATTAATAAAATTTTCACGTAATTTGTATTTTATCTGATTTCTATTCAGTATACTATATTTGCATTTTTAATTAAATTCAATAATTTGCTTCAAACGATATCGGTTTCATTATCAATATTTTTTCTATTTTTTAACCCTTTAATTACAATAAATGTTGCATTACCTAGAAAAACCAATAACTAGCATTTCCTAAAACACAAGTTGATTCACACATGAGCTCATTTTATTCGAACTTATCTCCGTATAGGTAGCGAAGTTTAAATTATATCTTATTCTCTTTTACATATTATTAGTACTTCACTTTTTGGAGAATTTATTTTCATTTTTCTATTAATTTTACACAGCACAAAATGTATGGAAATTGCGATTTTATATTTACACTACATTTCTATTTCAGATCAGATATCAGACTCATGTCTATTCTCCTTTTTGAATTGTAATGGTTTGTAATCTTGTGATTTTATATTAATTTAATATTGTTTATTATACCGTATCTATTAAGAAATATTTCCAGATGTTTCCAAAATAATAATACACTATTTCATATATTTTACAGTTAACCGCTTCTTACTTATAACATACTCATTAAAACAACCATTACTTATCGAATCAGTAAAATTTTCAAATATATTAAAAAATTAGTTTTGCTTTATCAACCTTTCTGACGCATACCTACATTATACTTATATCACAATATCGTTTACTTTTATATATTTATATATTTTATTCGAATGCTTTTCTTATATTCCATTAATACATAATTACAAAATAATTATCATTACTTATCTTTCTTTAATTGTCCATTATCAAAGTTAAATGTTTATCAATAAACATAACGTTGTTCATTTATTGGATATTTGTATTGTTCAGTTACAGTTCATCAAAAATCTGTTTTAGCAACCATAAAATTAAAAAAGGCATTTTAATTACGATGATAATTATATTTATAATTATATCAAATTAAAAGAAAAAGTAATTAAAACCCAGTAATTTACTTATTAGGGTTATGTTGTACTCCAGTTATGTGAAATTATATAGTTTTGATTCCTATGTTTTCCATGAAAAAATCTTTCAAAATTTAACGCCAATCATTTAAAATTCATCGTAATTTCTGCAGTAAATTGTTTATATGTATTGCTATGATTATCATCGATTGTTTATTACCGTACGTACATTGATATTCACCTTATCCATACATTAATTTCATAATATTGTCATAATATTTTCAGTTAACTTTATGAATCATTAATTATTACCATAACCTTAATTTCTATAATACTGAACAATAATTTTCATATTATACTCGTTTCAGTTTTTCATTTCAATCTTTTCCTATATTATATATAAAACTTAAGTTTAAGTTTTATTCGATATCTTACGTACCTTGTATCTGTATTAAGTCATATTTTGTCTATTTATATAATTATTTCAAGTTTTATTTTTCATGTGTGCGGTTGTGACCTTACTATATAATTTGTTTTACGACACTTACATATATTTGTTTTTATTTTCAAACAAAATATTATTAGACAAAAAAACCTGCCTCAGATTCTTTAAGGCTATTTTCGTTTTTAAAGTCAATATAATGTACACTTTAATATATTTACACTTCTATACTTTTATGAGACCATATCAATTTCATTACTCAATTTCATAGATACCGCCCGTTTCTTTTTGCAACAATTCGTTCATATAAATACCAATGTTAAATCCAATTGGATTTTTGTTTATAATTCCTAAACTATCCTTTCATTACCTTATCTAGCTAACTAGCTCATTAATTTTGTACCAAAATAAAAACTTTTCACAATTTTAAGTTGTATTTATTGCATTTATTTATTTAAAAACGTATTAAGTATAAAATTCCATTTTATTAAATTGTATATTTATAATCCAATTTCTAAAGACACCCTCGCATAACTTAGTCTCCTTATTTTGATTCAAATTTTTCATTGACCTTTTTCCACTTATTTAGATTAAAATCATTTTATCAACGCATAATCTTTAGTACTAATATTGTTTTTGGTCTTTACCTTACCGACCTACCTACCTACATAAATGTTGTACTCGTAAAAGACTTTCATAATTGTTAAGTAAAAATCTATTCATTAGATAACGTATATTTACCGTACCTTTATTTCAATTTAAGTTCTAATGATCCTCTTTTTTATATTCTCATGTTAAAATATTAAATCATTAGGTATTAAAATATAAATAGATAATTTTTGCTTTTGTTTATTTTACATTAATCGTTCTGACCAAAATGATGATCTTGTCAATGCAGACTACCTATTACTTTTGCTCTACTATTATTTTCATTCAGTTATATACATTCAGTAGTTTCAATATCATTTAACACATTTTCGGTGATTAAGTGATCCATCTGTTGTATAAATTGTTTTATTTTGTACCTACTCGAAATCTAGCCCTCTTTTATTTTTAATTGTCTCAGGCTACACATAAAACCACAGGTATATAAACTTTTTAGCCATCCGTAATTACTAATATTTACGTTTTAGTTGTACAATGTACAATTCAATCATAAACTACCTTAAATCCATTTGATTTACATACACTTTTTATAAAAATAATTTGATCTCACTGATCTTTTCTGCGTACTATCAATATGTATTTACGAACAAAACGAATATTCTACAATCAATCTAAATGCAAATAAATACCTAAAATGCCTAGCTTAGCCTAGGCTGGCTATAGCTGTTAAAACTAGAAATATTTCATAATTCGTAGGTTCGTCCGTTAAAAATATGTAGAATGTATTTTAATACGTCTTTATAATAAATCGAAGCTTAATGCTTAATTAAAAAATATTTTCATTTTCTATTCGTTTTTGCATTGCTATTATCTAACGTTTCTATCTATTCTGTTACTTTTTAATATTTAAGAAATATAAATGAATATTTCTGACATTTTATAATTAATTACATATGCATTATTTTTGCTCATTAGTTCATTCAATTTATTCTGTCGATTTTTGAAAATTTTATCGTACCTATCTAAACTATTTCATTTGTAGTATTTATATGTGTGATTACATATCTCGTAATGTTTGTTTTCCTAACTATAAGTACCTAATACTTTTCTTATCTTTTGATTTTTTTGTAATATTGCGTCTTGATAAAATAATATTGTTGTTATTAAAAACTAGCTTTATAGGTATACCTAATTACAAACATTTATAGCCGAATTCGGTTTCTGTGGATCGAACCTATTTTTCAAATCTCTTAATACCTAATTTCGCTACTTTGATACTATATGAGACAAGCTACTCGTATTTAAATTTTCGCTTTATTTACTGGACATACACCGAAGCTACTTTCATGAACCTACAAATAACATTTCTTATAACTGGTTATAATTCAGGTATCAGCAATACTTTTTATTTTATTAAATCCTATAAATATACATACTAATTACTATATCTATTTAAATTATTGAGTTCTATAAGAAAACTTCCCAAGTTTGCCTAGCTTTAATATCACTCTTAGTATTTGCTAAACATCCTTACCTAATAATTAAATATTGGGCCAATTAGTTTCCGAAAACATTATCTACATTCTTCTACTAAAAATATTCTAATATTTGTATTTGATACCTAGCTATACTTTAATTATTTCCTACCTACGTTTGCTTTACTACGTTTTTATTCACAACTCTACGCGATTTGGTCGATTACATTCCTAAATTTCAAGTCTATGCCTTTGTTTAATTGTACCTTTGATCCATCTCTAGTCTTTGTTGACTGAGTTGTGGCACATCTGAAAATATTGTTTGCGTTATGCTTCACGAATTAACTGTACTAGGTACCTACTTACATTCAACTTAATGAAAATTTAAATCCAAATACAAAATCATACGCGATGCGTATCGTTACATATTTTGTTCTTTTATTAATTAATCTACTCACTTTCAATATTAGACGAAAGCATACAAATCAAATAGGTACACTCAGTTCGTATACAAATTACTCACAAGCTATCATTACATATCTATATCTATTAAAAATAATGATTCTTTTTACCCTATAACCTAAATAATTTTACATTGTTGTTGCGAATTAAAATTCAACATGACGTAATTTTTACGATGTTACTAATAATGACGTACCTACGGAATATTTATGTTGATGATTGCATTGTTTACTCAGATTGGATAAACGACGTATGTTAACAACGTAATCCTTGGAATGTTAACTTTATTGTTAATAATGAGCAGAACGTGAAACATAAGCTATTTAATTAATTAACAAATAACTGTACGTCGTTGAAGATATATTTATTTTCGTTATCAGAAACGAGACTATTTTTTACTAAAAGAAAAAAAAATATTGTTAAAAAATCACACCCACCTTATTATTAATATCTTTGCTGCCTCCCGGGGCGATTTCACTCCCATCTTTTCGATGATAAACCAAATTACGCAGTTACGACAGCCTACATTTTCAACCGGGCGATGACTGCGCCATCTTGGATCGTTCTATGCTATCCATTTTATGCAATCTTCTCTAGGTCGAGACTTATTTCATTATTCTAATTCACTTTTAAATCTACATTTTTTAAAACATTATAATTCCTACTGGTATAGAGACTACACCTAGAATACATCTTAATCTAACCTACGAACCTCTCCACTACTCTAATGAAATAGGTATCGTGCCGGAACCCCCGCGCAGCTGCTTTTATACCCAAGAACTCACCCAGTGACGCAGTATAATACGAAGAAATGAAACAGGCTATCGCAATGCTTATTCTGCTAGTGCCAAACGATATTTACGTTTTAGTAGGATAATAGTTCTAGAACGTTCGATAACGGTCTGAGAGAGACAGCGCATAACGGATAAAAGAGATCGATAGATGTTCTAGAATCTTCCAAATCTGATTATAGCCTAAGAGATGCGGAAAATTATATTGATATTATTTACTCTTTTCAATCAGTAGTTCACTGTTGTTAATTTTTTACTATGATAATTGTTTTTTTTTTCTTGTAACTAACTGTGTTTCACACGTATAATTAAATATAAAAGCATTTTTTTAATTAAACACAAGCCTTTTTCCCTTTATGCCAATTTCACCAAGAAATCTTTTTTCTAAAAGTCTATAATAATTAGTTTTAAGCTTCTTTCTGTGATTTCAGTTTTATTATCGGCTATATTAAAATAAGAAAACTTAAACTAACTTAAATAAACCTTAATAAAAAAGATACTCTAAAACGAGGTTCATAAAAATATATATACCCAAATCTGTTAAATAAATTTTAAATGAAAGTAAAAAGATGACAAACAAATAAGTTAAATTTTATTAAAATTGCTTCAATAATTTGAAATGAAGGATTCAGACTGAAATTATTTGCTTATTTATTAAAATAAGAAATTATGTAAGTTAAACAAAGAGAAGAAGAATTATTGCTTAGGTATAATGAAATTCATTTAGAAGCACTATTCTGAGTTTTAATTTATAAGGTAAGTTTATTTATTGGGAATAAATGAAAAATTTGTTACAACATAATAATTCTAAATTCTTTTCTTTGGTAGATATTAAGTATGTAATATGAATGGCCCTGTTAACTCACCAAACAAGAGAACCTAAAAAAACCGAAAATAAATTTCTACTTATATCTTAAACAAATCTTTATGTGAATGAATAACGTGAATTACTGAATACTTGTTAAATAATACAGTTCAAATTGATAATAAAATACATATATAGATATAGAAATACACAGCAAAATCAACGTCTATATAGTTAAAATTGATTTGAATTGATTTAGTTATAATAGAAAAACTAGAGATTAAGAAAGTATTGTAATTTTTTTTCTATCACTATTTAATTTATATAAAAATAAAAAGTTACTATATCTCATACTATGCAGCATACGGGTGCCATTTTTTATGAATGCAGCAATTCAGTAGAAATTATCGATATATATACAGAACCTTCTAGAAACTGCAATACTTCTTTATGTGTGCAACATTAATAGAGGGTTGGGGTCTGGGAACAAAGACAGTGCGGATTGCAGCTGCGCAAAGCAAAGAAATTGAGATCAATAGACCTGAAATTTCCAGAGAATACATGAGTTGTATGTGTGTGGCGGAATAACACGTACACATAGAAACATGACCAACTGCTCGCTTTACACTCTCGTCCATTGTCTGAAAAAAAGGACATGATCAGCTGCTATAGATAAACGGATACATTAAAATTGTAGAAAGATTCAGAAAACAAAGTATATTAAATTAAATTGAACTTTATTTGCCAGTAAACATGATTAACATTATTATAATAACATAGAACACAGTAATGGTGTTTTTTATTACATAAATAAGATAATATGAACTGCAGACATGAACTAGAACAGCTAATATGATTAGAGTACATTTTATTTAATAGTATAAAACAAAGCACTACATAGTATAAAAGTAGCGCTCTCTGTCCCTATGTCCCCATGTATGCTTAAATCTTTTGAAAGTACGGATTTTGATACGGCTTTTTTTAAACAGATGTGTGATTCAAGAGGAAGGTTTATATGTATAATAACATTATTTTTTAACTATTAGTACTACATACTCCGAAGGTACGCGTGCAAAGCCGCGGGAAAAAGATGCTTTGTACTTTATAAAAGCAATATAGATAAGAACTTTCGAGTCGCACTTAGAATCGCAAAAATATTTCATATTGTGTTTTTGTTAATAAACTAGAAATTTTACTCATTTGATAAACGAGTACTATCTATACTCCAGACCTTGTACTGAACCAAATTAAAAAATTATAGTGTTCTCATAATTATCGATATTTATATTTAGCCACAAATAAATTAAGTAGGTATTTTTTAACAAAAACAAAAGTAGGTAGTATTTTTTCACAGCAAACATTTATTGATAAAACTTTTTCTTAAAATTGCATTTAAAAAATCCACAATGAAATAAAATAAAATAGTTGTAAATGTATTAATTTAAGTTGATCACGCATAAATATCAAAAAAAGATAGCAAACAGCATAAAAGCGAGTGTAAATACCGCTCAATAAAAATAAATGTGGACGTAAGCACACACCGACATACAAGTCAAGTATTCATATTGTGATGTAATTTATATGTGTTTCACGGGTTCAATGTGTGAGTCTCAGATTTAAAATGTTTTGTCTCTGTTTCACTTTAATATCACAAGTACAAAATAGTTTATCGCTATCTTTTTCACTCAAAGTCTTGCGTTGATTGGTCGATTAAATGAACATTCTAGAACGTTCCACCCCAAGTCGATTGTGATTGACCCAGCCTCGAAGTATCTAGAAAATTCTCGAATCTCATTCGCCCACGGTCGGCCACTATATAAAGCTCGCGTAAGCGCGGCAAAGCATCAGTATTTGAAAACACAAATAAGCGATACGAAGAAGCGAAGTGGTGGAAACACCGAGTTTTGCGACGAAGCGATTTTACATACGACATTTTCATTACAATAAAGTGAAAAGAAGTGATACAAACATTAAAAATGCCAGCTGTTGGAATTGATCTTGGAACAACTTACTCTTGTGTTGGAGTTTGGCAACATGGAAACGTTGAAATCATTGCAAATGATCAAGGAAACCGAACAACTCCTTCATATGTGGCTTTTACAGATACAGAAAGACTCATTGGAGATGCTGCGAAGAACCAGGTCGCTTTAAATCCCAATAACACAGTTTTTGACGCGAAGCGGCTGATTGGCAGAAAATTCGATGATCCAAAAATCCAACAAGATATGATACATTGGCCCTTCAAAGTGATTAACGACTGCAGTAAACCCAAAATACAAGTGGAATTTAAAGGTGAAACAAAGAGATTTGCGCCGGAAGAAATTAGTAGTATGGTATTAACGAAAATGAAGGAAACCGCTGAAGCATATTTGGGCTCTGCAGTCAAAGATGCTGTTATCACAGTTCCTGCTTACTTTAACGACTCTCAACGGCAGGCCACAAAAGATGCAGGCGCAATTGCCGGTCTCAACGTTTTAAGAATAATTAACGAGCCTACCGCAGCCGCTTTAGCTTATGGATTGGATAAAGATCTCAAAGGAGAACGAAATGTATTAATCTTCGATTTGGGCGGTGGAACGTTTGACGTTTCCATACTAACAATCGACGAGGGCTCTCTATTTGAAGTTAAAGCCACTGCCGGTGATACCCATCTTGGAGGGGAAGATTTTGATAATAGACTGGTTAATCATCTAGCGGATGAATTCAAACGAAAATATAAGAAAGACATGAAAAATAATCCTAGAGCTCTTCGTCGACTAAGAACTGCGGCTGAGAGGGCAAAACGAACATTGTCATCGAGCACAGAAGCCACCATTGAAATCGACGCTCTCTATGAAGGTATTGACTTCTACACCAGGGTATCAAGAGCGCGTTTTGAAGAATTAAATGCTGACTTATTCCGTGGTACACTCGAACCGGTCGAAAAAGCGCTCAAGGATGCAAAACTTGACAAAAGCTCCATTCATGATGTAGTGCTAGTCGGCGGATCTACACGTATACCCAAGATTCAAAGCATGTTGCAAAATTTCTTCTGCGGCAAAAAGCTTAATCTTTCCATCAACCCGGATGAAGCTGTAGCCTACGGAGCAGCAGTACAGGCGGCTATATTGAGTGGCGAACAACACAGCAAAATTCAAGATGTTCTACTAGTCGACGTGGCTCCACTATCCTTGGGTATTGAGACTGCAGGCGGAGTAATGACAAAGATCATTGAACGTAACGCAAAGATACCCTGCAAACAATCTCAAACTTTCACAACGTATTCTGACAACCAGCCAGCTGTTACCATCCAGGTGTACGAAGGTGAACGTGCTATGACTAAGGATAACAACTTGTTGGGACGATTCGACCTAACAGGCATTCCGCCTGCGCCACGAGGAGTGCCCAAGATAGACGTTACGTTCGATTTGGACGCTAACGGTATCCTGAACGTGTCTGCAAAGGAAAATAGTACAGGCCGAAGCAAGAATATTGTCATTAAAAATGACAAAGGAAGGCTGTCACAAGCTGAAATCGATCGGATGTTAGCTGAAGCTGAACGATATAAGGAAGAGGACAGCAGGCAAAGAGAAAGAGTGGCAGCTCGTAATCAACTCGAATCATATGTGTTTAGCGTAAAACAGGCCCTTGATGAAGCGGGCGAGAAGATTGGACAACAAGACAAAGACACAGCTAGAAAGGCATGCGATGATGCCCTCAAATGGTTAGACAACAACACTTTAGCAGAAAAAGAGGAGTACGAGCATAAACAAAAGGAAGTGGAAAGAATATGTTCACCTGTAATGAGCAAGATGCATGGGGCAGGTGCTGGAGGCAACGGTTATCAACAAGCGGGCCCTGGTAACTACCAACAGTATGGACAACAAAGGCATTCCGGACCCACCGTAGAAGAAGTCGACTAAATGGATTGAAAGTGTAGATCTCATAATTGCGTTCCTACTTATTTATCCACCTAGTACAATTATATTTTATAAATATAATTTTAGGTTTAAGTATTTATGTTTTGTACATAGGTATTAGTTTTATATTATTTATTTGCATTCCAATTTTAACAGATGATCACGTACTGAGCTGCTTTTGTAGTATTAGAAATAAATGGTTTAAACTTCAATAGTAACTTATTTTATTTAATTCCTAAATAATTCCTACAAAATTAAACTGTATTAACCAACATAAAATAAACAGTCCTTACCAGCTAAAACAACACTGTAACAAAATTTTCTTGAAACTCATTAGTCAAATATTTTGATATTACATACACACGTATTATAAAGCACAATGGCAAACTATTAAAAAACAGATAAATTTGTGACAGGACTAGGTGACAATACGATAGCATAATTTGAAAACGGAATTTTATGTATTGCTACATGTTTCTATTACATTACCCATGCATATTTAACTTTCTTAAAGTTTAGCTTTTGTGACAAAACCCTTTCTCGAGTTTTAGTCTTTCTTAGTGTTAAATATCATCAAAATCGGTTTAGTGTGATTTAAATGTTAAAGACGGAGATACTTTCAATCTTGTTTACTTATTTGTATTTAAATTAATATTAGTTATGAGATTAGTATTAAAGAGAGATGTTAGTAGATATAACATTTTTTCAATACTTATAGTTTATTAAAGATGAAATACTTAAAGCAAACGTTATTTAACAATAAATAAATTACGGGTACGTGTTCAAATAGATAGACATTTTAATAACGGATAGCGATATGTATTTCAACAATACTCAAATTACAGATACCTATTCATATTATATTCTACATTATGCTAATCCAGTAAGAACCAAATTTTTTTAAATGTCAATGTCAAAAGACGTACAGTGTTTCAACTCTCCTAAAATTTACCGCACTCAAGGAAACTAATATACCCGGAACGATTTTTTTTGTAAAGTTGTATGAAAAATTGTGAAATTAGTAGCGTTATTCAATATGGGTGATAAAGCATAACTTAGTTAACAATTGCAGATGATTTTATATCTATATTCAGGATTCAATAAAACTGGAAATAGAAAATATTGACTTATTAGATTAACAGATTATTTAATTAACAAATTGCATGAAGGCTAGGGAGTAACATGCTTAATTATAAGTGATAAATCATAAAACAATAAACAAGATAATGCTCAGTTAGTACTTGTGTAATATTTAATAACATCATCTTACTTAAAGTATTAAATATAACAACACTAGCGTTTACAAACGTCAAACTATGTTGTCAGGGTTGTCAGATGTCAGTTGAATTCTCGGAAGGTCAGTAGAGTCATGTTTTAGTAACTTGCTGGTAAAGTTTATGCCTATTTACTACTGGTCGATGGAATTTTCTTATTAATAATTACAGTAGTGATTATACTGCACTGGATTGTGGTAGTATTATTTTTTGTAGAAAGTGACAGAATGTGTTAATTTATTGTGTGATAGATATTGCGTTAAGTGTTTGCTTCATCAATCTAGAAGATTTTACCATGGCACCGAATTTTAGTAAAATTACTTCAAGGACAGACGTAAAAATTGCGTTAGCGGCATCTGCTGCTCTTGGTGCATGGATTGTTAAGAACTCTATAAAATCAAGGTAAGATTATCTACATGTGATTTCCGCATTTCATAGTTTTCAATAGACTGTGCAGTCAGGTCGTTTGTTTACTTTTATAATACACATTTAAATTGTATATTCATTTACTTTTTATATTTGTACAGTAATTAAAACTTATTACTTACAACTTTAATTTCACAATTGCACAAAGGAATTAATGCATTTCCGCAATTAACGCAATATCAGAGTAAACAATAAAGTTAATTAGAAGTTTAGAGTTGGTAATAAAGTATATTTATAAAAACACTTTTTACAGTCAAAAGAAAAATGCAAAACCGACCAGTCTGACTTTAGAAGAAAGTGTACAGTACATGATTAAAGACAAAGATAAGAAAGGGCCTAGGGCACAAGTCAACGCAAAATTTTTCAAAGAACTGAAGGCGTTATGGAAGATTATGGTGCCTGGTGTATGGTCCAAGGAGAGTGGCTTCATGGTGATGATAGCTCTGTCACTTATAGCCAGGACTATGTGCGATTTGTGGATCATACAGCACACAACATATATAGAGGGGTGAGTCGCTAATTAAGAATTTTCAAACTCCAATTCGAAACATTAGTAAATATTTGAGTATGAAATGAGGCTTCTAATGAGTACTTTTAAGTAACTGGATAGTTACTCTTTTTAAAGTCACTTTAGCATGATAGCATGATACACAAAATTTCTTTAACGCATACACTAGTCATTGTTATTATTATTTGCATATTAAACAATAGTATGATTAGCATTTATGTTCAAAATAGGAAATATCAGAAAAAGAAAAGTGCAACAGGAGATAAATAGAATGTTTACATTTAGAAACTTATTTAAATGTATAAGTTCTTATATTCATCAAAAATTAATTTTTTAATTAATTTAAATAATTGTAAAGTATTTCTCTGATCCAAAATTACTTACTAAAATTTAGGCAAAGAAAAAATTATTAACTTTTTTCTTAAATTTTTTTAAACAAATTTTTCGAAATAAATTTATTTAAATTTTATTTATTTTGAATTAATTGTGTTTAAATTCCGTTAAAAAGTCTTTAATTTCTTAAATATTTATGTGTTTAAAAAAGAAAACAAAAGAGAATGTTTTTTTAATTACTTAATGTCCTCCCTCTTTTAAT